>NW_019641670.1:0-88131 GCF_000599845.2 Trichogramma pretiosum
CAAGTAACCCAAGTAACCCAAGTAACCCAAGTAACCCAAGTAACCCCCCGAGATTTGAGTTGATGATAAAAAGATCCCACCAGGCCTGTAGTAGACATTATTAGTCTTCATTTGCGGCCTGAATGGTGTCTTTACCTGGTCGCAATCGATGAGTTGACTCCGATTCGCAGACGAGATGATGAGTTGGGCCTTGATGATTGTGCCGATGAGAGAAGTTCGAAGAGTCCTGGTCGAACTGCTTGGCGCTTGTCGAACGAATTGGAGCTTGTAAAGTTGGTGAGAAGTCTTAGAAGATGATGATGATGCTCGAAGTAGCTTGATGACGTCGGGATTTTTCACACTTGAAATAATCGTCGCACGAGACACACACGAGATGTGGATTCGCCGAGTGCAGAGACGAGAAGACCGGGTACGCGAGCAATGCGCAGTTAGCAGAGATGCCGTCGGCACGTGCCGCGGCGCGACGCCATCTCTCGCTTCACAGTGAGAGATACGCGCACGTCTGCACACACGTGAACGTGTGTGAGTACAGGCGTGCGTGTGTTCTGCCTTGTTCGAATATTCTCGAACACCGCGAATAACACCGAGATTATTATCATCCGGTACGAATGCCATTTTCAAATTTTATTTATATTGGAACTGTAAAAATTTCTTTTAAATGACCAAATGAAAGATTACGACACGCACAATACGACGTTAATAGACAGACTGAAAAAAATGTTGGTATGCCGTTTGCAACGATGCAGAACGATAGTCAAATGTGATTGGCTGGTAGGTATTCACACGAACTAAAATTGTTGCTATAAGCGGCATGTCACGAAGTCTGCAGAGAAGATTTTTTCATGTGATTTCGTGGAAAGGAGCAGGAAGGTTTAAAAGTATAACAAAGTTAAAAATTTGTTCATATATAATTGGATGATAACGACAAAATCTTGCGAAAAAAATTGTGGTACTTGTTCATAATTTTTCAAACTTTTAAAGTAGTCAAAATATTTTTTTTTAACGAACAAGGAAAATAATCAAGTAAATGATTAACATCCTGAAACATGCGAAACATGCTTTTTACGTTCTGGGACGTAGGAAATTCGCCATGAAATTTAGCTCGCGTAAGATCTCTCGACTGCGAGAAAACATGCGGCCTAAAATCTGCTGCCTTTGACGTCGGTTACGGCGCAATTTGCGCATTAAATCACCATAAGCCTTCTGCAGTTTTTTCCATATAGTGCGAGCATGATCGTCATCTGCACACAGTAAAAAAAAAATTTTTAAAAACATAAAACAAAAGATTGACGGCGAAAATTTACTATTGAACTTTACTACGAGCACTCACAAATTTCACAAAAATTTCGCGATTGAAATAAATTATACTACGATGAATTGAATAGAATTGAACAAATAATAAATAAACTTACCATCGATCGGCTGCCTCTCAGCCCGGTTAAGGCGATTCAGCGACCGTTGAATTTTCGCAAAAGCCCTTGTCCGTTTGAGCGTTTTGCCGTAGCCTTTGCAACCTGGATTATATAAATAATTTTGCACTTGCACTGCACGAGCAACAATGATCTCTTGGGGATTCATATCGAAATAAATAATAATGTGTAACCGTTCGCCCTCGGGATGCGAGCGAATGATCCGGTGAAATCTTGCTGTGCTGTAAAACGGAATAAAAGTCGGGGTGTCGAAATAACTCACTCGATCATGTATAAAGGCAACAACATAAAAAGGCTTAGTTTATTATTGGAAAGGCGCCAGTCACGAATGTGACGCCTGATTATATCTATTACATTCAATGAATCGATGATTACAGTTATTGGGACTTCAACACGCGCTTGACATATAAGTTTCTCCCGTTACAATGTGTACACGCGATTAGGCCACCGCGGCTAGAGCGGCAGATACGGCGGTCGTGAGTTTAGGCTACGCGGGGACGACGTCGAGAGAGATCGAGCGTAACGAACAGAGATAGGTATGGCGCATCACGCGAGAGAGATATAGGCGACTGACATTCGCTGACGATGTTGGTTGGCGGATAATTCAGGCCGAATGTGACTGCTGAAGAAGCTAGGGCCGACGAGAGGAGAGCCAGGTGACACAGTTCCTCCAGGAGTAGCTCGTACGTACACACACTCGAACTTGACGCAGAACTAGGCTATAATATACGCGTCGCTACGCACGGACCAGCACAGAGTGGTCGCGCTGTCTCTCACACGTAGGCCCGTCAGTCAGATCAGGCCTCCCTCCTATGACAGCTTTTCGTCTGCTCTCTTCATTAGGCGCGCGAATCTTACGCACGGGTCGCGCGAGTTAAGTGAGATGATAGGATTTTGACAAAGGTACGAACTTATATTCTTCTTTATTATAGAACAAGGAGTTGCACTTTATTAAATCACGATATTGTTACAGGCCAAGATCCCGACAGAGACTGCCAGCCGGTCGATACCGAGCTCGCTCAATAATCGTAATATGCGTAAGTACAGTGGTAGAGGTGACGATCGAACAGGTAGGAGAGGTGACGAACAATGGGTGAGTCTCCTCGGTAGCTAAGATGTTTTGGCTTCGACAGCTTCGATGTTTTGAGTTGCTGGTCCATTGTTCTTCGCACTCGCATTCGCACTTGCAGTCGCGCTTGCAGTTATTAATGTGTATTAATCTTTGCAGGTCAACGACAGCCAGGCAGGTTGGTGAACTGGTGTTCATATAACTCGCGTCTCTCGCTACGAATTCGGCGCTTTTGTGAACGGCGCCGATCCAAGTTACATCGGGCTCGCGATACTCATACGTCTCTCTCGACACGGGTCAGGATTAGGATACAAGGAAGGAATACCGCCGAACTCTGTACTGGCGTTCACTTCCTTACAAATGAAAGTTAGTTTCTAGAAAACAAATGTGAAAGAACACAGAGGTAGAGGTCGACTCGAAACGAAGGGTCGGTGAATAATGAGATATCGAACGTCGAGCCAGTGATGCCGCCAAAAATGAATCGCGCCACATTCGCACAGGCCGTTAACCGGTCGCTGATCTAGGGGTCAGCCGACCAATCAGAAGTCATATGTATTGCGCAAGTGCGGGACAAATACGATTCGCAGTCCCAAATCCGTTTGTGACTCGACTTGGCTGTTGGCTTCTGAGTTCTTGGTATGTCATGTGTGTATTGTGTATGTGCTGCGATAATGTCTGCTCCGCATCGATGCGATCGCCGAAGTTCGAAGTTGAACATGGCTCAAAATCAGTCACACTACTTACTTGGTAAATACATAATTTTTAGTTTTTTAGTATTTTCGATTACAATCTTGTATCATATTAATGTTCATCTTTTTAATATTTTCTTACAGCATCTGAAATCTTGAAGGAATTAGAGAAATTGACCGATCAAGAGATCTATACACCAAGTATCATTGCTATAAAGTCAGAATTGCTACAGCAGTTGCTTGCGAAGTATATCTTTAGTGTATCTTTTTTTGTTATTCCAGTTCAATTAGAGTATGTGTAGACTCGATAGCGATGCCAGGTTGCTGAACTCAAAGTAGCAGAAAAATAAATAATAAAGGTGAGTTGTGCACTTAATAAATACCGCAATTAAACATTAAACAAGCTCGTGGTTTATTTCAATTTTCAGGACAAAGTAGACAACATAATTGTATAATGTGTCCATTCATAGACTTCTATTTTACAATTATCCAGAAGAATTACTCGCTGATCCTGGTGTCATGGCAATAGAATATGCAGACTTTCATGGAATCAAGAGATTAGCCATTATTACTGGTGAAGCAATTGTCAGTATGTTTGATAATACAGATTTAATCAAATTGGAAAGATTTAATTTCATTAAACAGTTTAGTGTTTTGATTTTTATGGTAAAATATGAACCAATTTTTTTTTCTACATCATAATTTTTATATTCTTAAGGTCATCATAGTTGAAGATACAATTATGCACTTTTCAGGAGTTCCACTTCTTAGAGCATCCCATTTTTAACATCCAGTTCGATGGTCTAAAATTGTACATGACAAAAGGCTGTGGCAGTTACCTCAGGTATAGAAGCTATTTCAGTAGAAGCGTTTGACAAAGTTAATCAGATGCGACCAACTATCATCGCTAGTCGTAATGGTGGATATATTGCTTTTCAGTACTTCTCAGCGCTCAGCTTACTAAAGCTGCTGAAATTATCATCAGAGTTTATAGCATCTTGAAAGCAGTGCAAAAGAAGTACGATTTTGCCAGTGCCTGTCCGCTATGCGGCCAGACCACCAGCAAAGCCAGCGCCAGGTTGATAAGGATCGAGTGCGGCCACATGAAGTGTCGGATCTGTCTGCTGAAGGGGGAGCATGGCTGCACCATTTGCCAAAACGAGAAGAAGCAGGAGGAGGAGAACAGCAAGACGAAGGCGATTGGCAACTTTGGTGAGTTTTTGTTTGATTCTGCTTGCAAAAGAAGCGACGAGTTCAAATTAATCAATCAACTGCTTTTATTGGTAGATTATTCAGTTCCTGAGAGTTGTAACGGGGGAAGTTACGAGTACAAGGGGTAATTGATGACTAGCGGCGTTCCTCGCTCGCTAACGCTCGCTCGGTCTCAGATTGTTTCAAAGAAATTGTAAGAAATATTTGAGGAGTAAGAATATTATAAGACATATTTATGAAATATTTAAATTTTGAACAAGTTTAGATGTTGAAACATAATAGAATATAATAGAATCATGTTTATCGATATATTATGTTATTGGTCATGATTCATTGAATACAAAATAACCCAAGAACTTGATAGATTTAACTTAACGAAACATCATCTCTCCTTCTCGTCTTAAATATAGTACAGTGACTTTCTAAAAGGGCATTAATTTGTACGTCGAAATAGGTCTATGAGAAATTTGGAGATTAATAGATTTAAAAAATAACGAAATAAAAAATCTGCTACACTTGAGTGGAGAAGAATTTAATTATAAAAATTTTGAGACCTAAAGGATCATTGATTAAATATTGATTAAATATTATCAAAATCATCTTGATAAGGACTTAAAAATTACAAGTCAATATGTATGTATCCTGGATGAATTTTAATAATAATAGGATCCGCAGACATATTTTTTGTTGTACAAAAACCTGCAAAAACATATTTTATCTTCCGAAACAAAAAATTTTAATATTAATCCTTAATTTTCATGCTTTTGCATTTATAGGCATAAACACAGGTGTGTTTCCTTAAAGAAAGCAATCGTTTACGCTATAGTCGACATAATAAAGGTTTCTGATAAAAAATTTCCATGGCCTAAAAACAACAATCTTTATACTTTAATTTTCGATTCTTTTTTTATTATGAATTTTTTAATTTTCATTTTAGCGATGAAAATCTTTCACAGAATACAGACAAATACTAAAGATCATTGTACCCGTTCACTTGACTTATCTGTAATTATATACTTAAATAACTAACTTGTCTGCTTTTAATTCATAAACATTAATTTCTGTTTCTCTTACATTCCTTTAAGATAAATAATCATTTTCAAATGTACATTTTTTTCTTGTTTGAAAGTCTAGTTTGATATATTGTTTTCGAATATGGGATTAATGAATTTTTATTAGAATGAACAAATAAAAGAAAGAAAAAGGTTATATTGAAACAAAGCCCTTTGGTCAGTAATATTAAAAATAATTCATAAACATTAATTTCTTTTTCTTTTACATTACTTTAAGATAAATAATAATTTTCAAATGTAAATTTTTTTCTCGTTCGAAAGTCTAGTGTGATATATTGTTTTCGAATATGGGATTAATGAATTTTTATTAGAATCAACACATAAAAGAAAGTTCAAGTTCTTCGCCACAAACTCATCCGCGAGAACAGGAGATCAGAAAAATTCCCCGAAGAAGTTTCAACAGGGGTCAGAACGGGGACTCGGTGCACCAGGTCGACGCGTTCAAGTTTTTCGCCACAAACTCATCCGCGAGAACAGGAGAACAAAAAAATTCCCCGAAGAAGTTTCAACAGGTGCCAGAACGGGGACTCGGTGCACCAGGTCGGCACGTTCAAGATCTTCGCCACAAACTCATCCGCGAGAACACGAGAACAAAAAAATTTCCCGAAGAAGTTTCAACAGGGGTCAGAACGGGGACTCGGTGCACCAGGTCGACGCGTTCAAGTTTTTCGCCACAAACTCATCCGCGAGAACAGGAGAACAAAAAAATTCCCCGAAGAAGTTTCAACAGGTGCCAGAACGGGGACTCGGTGCACCAGGTCGGCATGTTCAAGTTCTCCACCACAAACTCATCCACGAGAACAGGAGAACAAAAAAATACCCCGAAGAAGTTTCAAGAGGAGCCAGAACGGAGACTCGGTGCACCAGGTAGACACGTTCAAGTTATTCGCCACAAACTCATCCGCGAGAATAGGAGAACAAAAATTTTCCCGAAGAAGTTCCAACAGGGGCCAGAACGGGCACTTGGTGCACGCCACAAAAGAAGAATGTGTAAAAAATGTAAAAAAAGGCTTGAAACGTGCGAAATCGTAAAAAACGACCAATTTTTTGGATATATATATATAATATATATATGGGTCAGATTCAGAATTTTTCAAATAAACCTGCGGGCGAGGTTCACGGATTTTTCTGAAATTTTGGTATGTTATAGTACATGATAAAAAAGTGCCAAAACCAAAATTTTGGACCCCCTCCCCCCTCCTACCCCCCTCCTCCCCTATAGACGTCCATTTTCTATCTATATTTTTTCTGAAGGCCTGAAGCTATTAAAAAATCTGAAAAAATTCATGAAGGTACTTTTCAACAATCTGAACTACCTTGAATTTTTTCAGATTTTTCGAGTGCTTCAGGCCTTCAGAAAAAATCATTGAAAATTTAAATTATTTTATTTTCGGTAAAATGGTTCGATATACCAGACCGGAGTATTTTTTTCTGAATTCTGACGTCAAAAAACGATTCCTTGAATTTTTTCAGAATTTTTCATTCATGTCCATTCAGCCTAGAGCTGAAAAATCGTTTTTTTTTCACGAAAATAATTTTTTTAAGGCGCTATGGAGCCTCAAAAAATCTGGGAAAATTTTTTTCTCATTTTGTTCATCAAAATACATAATCTCAAATTTTTTCAGATTTTTTAATTGAAGGCGACAGCGTCTGGAGCCGAAAAACGTTATTTTTAACAAAAAAGGTTCCTGGAACCCGATGGTTCCTGTGAAAAAATTTGAAAAAATTTTTTTTGAATTCCTTGTCAAATTTAAATAAATTTTGACTGTTGCAAAAGTTCGATTGAAGCTTCCTAGCTCATTCTAGAGCATAACAAAGATTAATGCGAAATTCTGAAGACATCTGAAAAAAATTTAACATTCATCATATATCATAATCTGACCCATATATATGTATGTCTGAAGCTTCATTCCAGGACATTTTCATTTGTTTAATATATCGCTATTATTTTTCGTGGTGAGTATATGTATATCGACGAAATTAATAAAAAACTATTAGAAATAAATGTAGAATAAAAAGGACTCGCTGGAATAATCCAGGACCTATACATATAATATAAATTTAGCTTGGAAACTTCCAACCAAGTGCTGGAATGAACCAGACCCTGTCTACCATGTCCGGTATGTACCAGACCCTATCTACCATGTCCGGTATATACCAGACCCTATCTACTATGTCAAGTAGTTGTATGGTATGTACCACAACTTCAATTCTTCAGGACTTCCTAATCGGAAAAAAACCTGAAAGCCAAAAACATTTCAGCCTAAGTTGACTTTTTAAAAAATCTCATAAAATTACTCATCCATACAGAATACAGCCATGAACCACTAAAAGATTATTCGCTTTAGCGCTGATACTAATAGTCAAGATGGCTGTTCCGGGATACTCATTGCTAAGTTAAATTCATTATTTCATGGCCCTAACTCACACATGAATAATTTTTTAAAGTCAAATCGTGAAATCACTCGAATTAAGAACTAATCGTTATGCTTAACGTAATAACGTGAGCTAATAAATATCTCATTTAATCATGAAAATCAAAGATCTCTGCACATCTTGTCTTAAAAAAGATTGATCACGGCCCGTTGAAAGCTTCTGACTTCTTGCGCTTCCTCGAGAACTGGTACTTGCTTTTCCGGGACACTCAGTGTTAGGCTCAATCCTGCGTTCAGATAGAAATATCTGGTGCGCGAATTATTTTTTATTTGAAAATTATGAGTTGATTACAAACGATTTACTCAATATTTCTCATTAGGTACAAATTTGTATTTAATATGGTGAAAAAACATTTCCGAGACATCTTTCATATTTGAAAAAAATCGTAACAGTTACGTTCATCATAACAATGTAGGCCCATTGTTATCTCATTTAATAACGGAAATCATTCTACATATTATAACAATTGTTCAATCACCAGGAGCAGAATATTGACGTTGAAAGTTCATCATGAATGACCTGAGCCCTCATTTTTCCAAAACTAAATGGTTGATTGTAAAAAGTTTAACCAAGTTTAAAAAAATTTAGATTACTTCTTAATATTTACGTAATAGAATTCGCTATGATGGTAGATAAAATTATTTTTAGCGTATGAACGAGAAAAAGTTTTCAATTATTTTATTGTATCATATATCAAAGCTCTGCATAAATTGTCTTGGGGAAAATAGATTACGGCCCGTTGGACGCTTCTGAGTTCTTGCGCTTCTTCAGAACTGAAACTGGCTTTTCCGGGACACTCAGTGTAAGGCTCAATCACGCGTTCGGAGAGACACATCTGATGCAGGAATTATTTTTTATTTAAAAATTATGATTCGATTACAAACGATTTACTCGATATTTCTTCTGAGGTACAATATTGTATTTTATATGGTGAATGACATTCCCGAGACTTCCTCATATTTAAAACAAATCGTAACAGTTACGTTCATTATAACAATGTGACCCATTGTTATCTCATTTAATAACGGAAATCATTATAATTATTAGAACAATTGTTTAATCACTAGGAGCAGAATATTGACGTTGAAAGTTAATCACTGATGACCTGAGCCCTAATTTTTCCAAAATTAAATCGTTGATTGTGAAAAGTTTAACCGAGATTGGAAAAATTGAGATTAATTTTTAACATTTGCGAAATGGAATTCGCTATGATGGTACGTCGAATTATTTTTAGCGTATGAACGAGAAATTGTTTTCAATTATTCTATTGTATCATATATCAAAGATCTCTGCATGAGTGTCTTGGGAAAGATAGATTACGGCCCGTTGGAAGCTTCTGAGTTCTTGCGCTTCTCCAGAACTGAAACTGGCTTTTCCGGGACACTGAGAGTAAGGCTCAATCACGCGTTCGGAAAGACACATCTGATGCAGGAATTATTTTTTATGTGAAAATTATGAGTTGATTACAAACGATCAACTCGAGATTTCTTCTGAAGTACAATATTGAATTTAATATGGTAAAAAGACATTTCCGGACATCACTCGAATTAAAAACGAATCGTAACGGTTAAGCTTAACGTAATAACGTGAGCTAATAAATATCTCATTTGATCATGAAAATCAAAGATCTCTGCACATTTTGTCTTAAAAAAGATTGATCACGGCCCGTTGGAAGCTTCTGCGTTCTTGCGCTTCACCAGAACTGAAACTGGCTTTTCCGGGACACTCAGTGTTAGGCTCAATCCTGCGGTCGGAGAGACACATCTGATGCAGGAATTATTTTTTATTTGAAAATTATGATTTGATTACAAACGATCTACTCGATATTTCTTCTGAGGTACAAAATGTATTTTATATGGTGAATGACATTTCCGAGACATCCTCATATTTGAAACAAATCGTAACAGTTACGTTCATCATAACAATGTAGGCCCATCGTTATCTCATTTAATAACGGAAATCATTATAATTATCATAACAATTGTTCACTCACCAGTAGCAGAATATTGACGTTGAAAGTTAATAATGGATGACCCGAGCCCTCGTTTTTTCAAAACTAAATGGTTGATGGTGAAAAGTTCAACCAAGTTTGGAAAAATTTAGATTACTTCTTAATATTTCCGTAATAGAATTCGCTATGATGGTAGATAAAATTATTTTTAGCGTATGAACGAGAAAAAGTTTTCAATCATTTTAATGTATCATATATCAAAGCTCTGCATAAATTGTCTTGAAAAAGATTGATCACGGCCCGTTGGAAGCTTCTGAGTTCTTACGCTTCCTCGAGAAGTAAAATTTGCTTTTCCGGGACGCTTAGTCTCAGGCGTAATTCAGCGCTTGGATGGCCCTAACTATTGCATAAATGATTTTTGGTTTTAAAATCATATATTCATCACAAACAATTAACTTAATACTACTTATCAGTAACAATATTGTGTGATATTATGAAACAACATTTCCGGGACATCTCTCAAATTCTTGACGAATCGTAAGAGTTATGCTCAAAATTACAACTTGAGCTAATTGTTATTTTATTTAAATACCACCCTTCTTATATACGAATGATTTTATAAATCCACAACATAACTATACTAAAAAATTATGATCTTCGTCTGATTTTTCATACAGCAGCTCCCATTCTATTTTGAGAACAACATTTCCGAGACATCACTCAAATTCTGAACGAATTGAAACGGTTATCCTTATAATAAGAACGTTAGACACACGGTATTATACTTGTTCACAATAATCGTTATGATAATTAGAATATACTGTAATAAGCAATTTTACACGAATATTGAATTGATTTAACCAGGGGTATGTTTTACTTTTCCGAGACATCTACGATTCTTTATTATTCAATTATTAACGTACAGAGTCAAATATTCTTTACATTAAAACTGGTATTTTTTAAATATATGATATTGTGTAGAAATGAAGATACAAAAATTAAACTATAGACGTAATTATCGGATTTTTACGAATTCAAAATACTCAAAAAACCTTTGCACGTTCAGTTTGTTTGAAAGTCCATTCTTATATGAATTTTGTCTCGACAAATTAATAAAACTCCATGACTGTCTCAGATTGTGAACGAAAATTTCATGTATTGACTCTAAAAAAGTTTAATCATGTAAAGATTTCACCTGTTTCGTCTATGCGCTGGCACTATTAGTGAAGATATATTTTCCGGGGAACAAATTGTTTAATTCAATTTATTGATTTAATAGCCTTTACTGCCACATAAATGATTTTATCACTCGAAAACATAAAAATACTAAAAACTTGATCTTGCTCATCATCAAGATTGCATTTTATTATGAAAACAACATTTCCGAGACATAGTTTAACTCGTAACTAATTTTAACCAATATGCTTATCATAATATTGGAGAAAAATGCTTTTAAATTTTTTTTCTAAAATCATTATCATTATCAGAACAAATTTTTCATCAGCAGAATCAGACGAACAAGAATTTCTAATCACCCATTTTATCATTTTCTTGTATACTTATACTTCGGTATCGGTAACATTGTTTTAATAGCCTTTACTCGAACGTATACGAGTTTTTCACTACAAAATATGCAAATCTCTCAAATCTCAAAAGTCTTTACTAATAAAATAATCCATTCCATGCTTTCCCACAATGTCAAAAACCTTACCGAGACAGCTACTTTGCCTGATTCATAGACTATGAATTCAAGATTTTTGCGGTGTCACATTAATTAGGAAGTTAAGTAAATAAGTTAATTTTTTTGTATTAAGTTAGTACATAATAATTTATTAATAAATGAAATGTGATTACAAAAAATACATATTCGTATTATCTATTAAATCTTTTTAATTTTAGTAAAAACACTGTAGTTTTTTTCTGTGAAAGCAGCGCAGTACAATAGTAACACGCAAAATAATGGTACATACGCAAGCAAATCGGTACTTTACATTAAAATCTTTGAAATTTTACAAATGTATTGTACTACTCAAGAGACATAAATAGAGTATCAAAATGTAATCATAAAATAACCCGTTCTCCGCTTTTTCACAATGTCAAAAACTTTTCCGAGACAGCCTCTTTGTCTCAATTTTTTTTGGGAACTATACAGTGTCACATTAATGAACTTTTTCATATAAATGAATCTTGTTACAATGACTAAGTATATAAGAAAATATCAATACAAGTAGTGGGATCATACCAATTAAATATTTGTCTATCATATGAAAACAGTACATGATGAAAGGTGGTTTTTACCGAAAATCACATGTAACAAGCAAAAATCCTTACAATAAATAACACTTTGGTTTGATTCATGATACACAAACACTAAAATTGGTACTTTGTATTGATTTGTTTGATCGCTTCATAACTACTTTGTCTCAGTCATAGACAATATTGTTTAAGATTTATTACATTCATGAACTTATTTTTTATCATAGTGGATTTTTTTACATTCAGTAAAAAGATACGAATGATGGAGAGTCGGTCGTGCGTTTTTCGCAACTTTGAAAAAAATTAACGAAATGTTCTTGACTCAATCCTTCCTTAAAATTATAAAAAAGTAGTATTAAAAAAAACAAAAGTAATTTACTTTTTAGAGAAAAATGAAGTTTTCAAAATTCATAGTTTCTTACTATGTAAAAAAAATGTTTTACATTTTTATATGAGAAATAATGTTTTAGATTTTTATATGATAATTATATGAGAGTATTTTACTCTTTGAAATTAATTGTAATAGTCAAAACTCTTAGTTTTGAAAAAAATGAAACAAATTTATTGATTCAATATTAAAAAAAAGTTATTTACTTTTAGAAAAATTAAATTTTAAATCATAAAAGCTCGGAACTTTTTGAAATGTCAACAACATTAACTTAGTCTAAGTTTGAACTTATTTCATATTTTTCATATAAGTTAAATCCCTTAAGAAACTATTATAATGCATTAAAACCTATCCTCGATATTTTTGTATTAAATCAGGAGAACTATATATGCGGGTTATGAATGTACGCAAGGTTGCTTCACTTTTTCCAGCAAGAAACTCATGTTCTTGTATTGCTTTTCGCATGGCCTGGTTTGACGGAGCTTTTTTTGCTTGAATAGCTCCTGCAAAAATTACACACAACTTACGTACATCTTCGTCAGCCCAACGAGGCTTCTTTCCAGATTTTCTTGTTTGTTTCGTCTTAATATCGAAGTTATCGGTTTCTGAAGACTCATTTTCCGATTCAGCTTTGTACTCACTTCCTTCTTCCTCACTGTGATCGCTCGGTACATGTATTCTAGGTTTCTTCGTTGGATTTTTATTTTTTGATGCTTCACATTTTTTCTTGGGAGACCGTACATTTGACGTATCTAAAAAATATTTAATTATTAATATAATTGTATTATTAGTTCAGTGTCAAAAAAATAAATATGTACCACAATTTTCGTCACTCTCATTTAAGGATGTGTCAGCATTTGAGGAACTTTTTAATGTTCGTTTTTGTAATCTTTCAGATTTCCTTGAACTGCTGTTAGCTATGCAAGATGTGTCTGTAATTAAATATACCTATGAACCTATGATTACCTATGATATTAATGAAATCAGAAATTTTTTGACAAGTACACAAGCAAATCAAGATATTATATAAAATTAGAAACAACTGAGATTTTAAATAATCCTTCAGTGGTAATTCTTTTCTTCAAAAAGATTATTAGAAGCAAGTATGTCAGTTTGGACCCTACAGTAAGAATTAAACTTACCTATGTTTACCTATGAATCTATGATTACCTATGATGTTAATGAAATCAGAAACTTTTTGACAAGTACACAAGCAATTAAAAACTATTGTTGAAGACATAAGATTATGAATAAACTCAAAATTAATTATAAATATTATTATTCATCAGCTATGAAAAAAATAACCATTATAAGTTTTTTCAAGTCTATTGATAATATTCATAAAAACTATGATAAAATTTTCATAAATATTTCTGAATTGAATGATAAGTGGATGAGAGCACGCTAGTTAGCTATAGTATATGAAAAAAAACCGTAATTCTATGACTTTACTTGCCCGGCCGTCTAGATGAAAAACGATGCGAACTATCTAAAGACATAATGTTAAAAAAAACACTGACAATTCAAAAATTATTATTTTATTAATATATATTTATTTTTAACTACAGAAAAATATTTTTTATTTAAATAACTACAATTGTTACATCATATTTTAGCTTCCGATAAATAGGAATATTACTTTAAAAATCATCACTAATTGGGTGATCATCTATAAAAAAAAAAAAATAAATAAATAAATAAATAAAATAAATAAATAAAAATAAGTAATTCATTAATTGACCTAATGTTTTAATCAAAAACTTCATTTCCATTTTGCATACATGAAATTTTTTCTATTGAAGTAGGTGTAAGCGTTTTGTATTTAATCTAGACGGCCGGGCAAGTAAAGTCATAGAATTACGGTTTTTTTTCATATACTATAGCTAACTAGCGTGCTCTCATCCACTTATCATTCAATTCAGAAATATTTATGAAAATTTTATCATAGTTTTTATGAATATTATCAATAGACTTGAAAAAACTTATAATGGTTATTTTTTTCATAGCTGATGAATAATAATATTTATAATTAATTTTGAGTTTATTCATAATCTTATGTCTTCAACAATAGTTTTTAATTGCTTGTGTACTTGTCAAAAAGTTTCTGATTTCATTAACATCATAGGTAATCATAGATTCATAGGTAAACATAGGTAAGTTTAATTCTTACTGTAGGGTCCAAACTGACATACTTGCTTCTAATAATCTTTTTGAAGAAAAGAATTACCACTAAAGGATTATTTAAAATCTCAGTTGTTTCTAATTTTATATAATATCTTGGTTTGCTTGTGTACTTGTCAAAAAGTTTCTGATTTCATTAACATCATAGGTAATCATAGGTTCATAGGTAAACATAGGTAAGTTTATTTCTTACTGTAGGATCCAAACTGACATACTTGCTTCTAATAATCTTTTTGAAAAAAAGAATTACCACTAAAGGATTATTTAAAATCTCAGTTGTTTCTAATTTTATATAATATCTTGGTTTGCTTGTGTACTTGTCAAAAAGTTTCTGATTTCATTAACATCATAGGTAATCATAGGTTCATAGGTAAACATAGGTAAGTTTATTTCTTACTGTAGGGTCCAAACTGACATACTTGCTTCTAATAATCTTTTTGAAAAAAAGAATTACCACTAAAGGATTATTTAAAATCTCAGTTGTTTCTAATTTTATATAATATCTTGGTTTGCTTGTGTACTTGTCAAAAAGTTTCTGATTTCATTAACATCATAGGTAATCATAGGTTCATAGGTAAACATAGGTAAGTTTATTTCTTACTGTAGGGTCCAAACTGACATACTTGCTTCTAATAATCTTTTTGAAAAAAAGAATTACCACTAAAGGATTATTTAAAATCTCAGTTGCTTCTAATTTTATATAATATCTTGGTTTGCTTGTGTACTTGTCAAAAAGTTTCTGATTTCATTAATATCATAGGTAATCATAGGTTCATAGGTAAACATAGGTAAGTTAATTATTTTACTCTAAAACTGTATAAAATTGAAGATGCGCTCGCGCGGAGCAATAGTCGCAAAGCGGAGAAAAGTCTGGAAAAATATTGCGCTTGTGCATTTTGACAGATTTTTGTCTTCTCTTTTCAATAGTGGTATCATCGAAATGCATAAGCGCAATATTTTTCCAGACAATTTTCAAGACAATTTTCAGTTAATTTCCAGATAATTTTTCTTCGGAACTCAGACTATATTTTGGTTGACTTTTGAATATAACACTTTATTTTAATTTAATTTTTTAATTTTCTTGACGCCCGGGGTGATTTATGTACAGTAACACCGCAACTTTCCGGTCAAAGTCATCGCCGAGTTCGAATTTCGACCTAGTGCGTGAGCGGGTTACCGAGGACGATATTTGAGCGAAAACATCTCGACTTTCCGAAGAAAGTCATCGTCGAGTCCGTATTCCGATCTAGTGCGTCGAGCGGGCCGCCCGGAATAATATAGTCTCGCGGTAACATCGCACCTTCGCGGATAAAGTCATTGCCGAGTTCGGATCCCGAACTAGTGCGTCGAGCTGGCTACCCGGGACGATACTTGTGCAAAAACATCGCGACTTCCCGGAGACTGTCATCGCCGAGCCCGGATTTTGACCTAGTGCGCCGAGCGGGTTACGCGAAATGATATTTCCGCGGCAAAATCGCAGCTTCCTAGAGAAAGTTGTCGTCGATTCCGGACGGATATCAACCTGATGCTCCGAGCGGTCATTCTAAAGAATATTTTCGCGTAAAACCTGTAATTGCGTGGAGAAAGTCATTTTCGAGTTTCGAGTTCGACCTGGTGCCCCGACCGGGTTACCCAGGATAATTGCGAGAATCTTGATGTCGAGAGAGAAATCTACATGTATCGTTTAAAACTCATACATATCAAATCGATGCGCAGCATCTATACATAGATACATTTAGCCTTATTAATCGATTAAATCGATGATATGAAGTTGGCCGGAAGACCACGTGAAACCGCGTTTTGCGTGAGACCGTTTTTTCGTCGGAGATTTTTTCTTTTATCATTCGTATTTTAGTTAATACTGCGTATTTCGGAGAGTACGAATGCACTATTTTTGGTCACTTTTTACAAGAAATCGATTTACCGAATCAGAATTACTGTATGTTTTATAGATTTCAAATAATAATGTTAGGTTGTTTTCGCGGGTCCCGAAATCGCGATTCTCGCGTATATGAGGAGCGTGGAGTGACGCTGCTCTCGTCTGCCATACTTGCCATTCGGAGCGCGACACGCGCTCCTCGATTTCATTATTAAAAATTAACTATTCAATATTCAATTCGTGCATTTCATGTAGGGCGTAAGTTATTAATAGAGAATGAATTAAAGATAAATTAAAAAAAAAATTATATCCCAAAAAAGTTAGGACTACTTATTAAAAATGAAAAACTGGTGCACAGGAATGAGAATTTAGTACATTTTCATCGATTTTTACGTACTAAGACCCTTCCACCTCACAATTTAATCAGTCATCATTTACTTAAGCTACGCTTCTCGCTCGTAGAAATGTTCAATTCAAAATGACTAATGAATTCATTACCTCTACTTGAGTCTTCGATTGTTGAATCCAAAGTAGTTTCTGGACTAAGAAGTTAACTTTTTTTTTATGACTAATAAATTTATTACTTCTACTTGAGTCTTCGATTGTTGAATCCAAGGTAGTTTCTGGACTAAGACGTTTACGTTTTTTTTTATTGATTTTAGTGGTACTTTGGGGAATTTTACACACCGCACTCTCCAACATTTTTGATAGGACTGTGATGTCAGTCATTGCATGGTTCTGATAAATTGTTTCATGGATGGATTTAGCGTGTCCCATAAACGTTGCAGCAGATTTTACAGCATTTTCATTAGATTTGTTATCTAAGATATGCGTGGCCAAATTTTTCCTGATTGTCGTGCCTCGCAGCGAATCTGGATTATCTGCCCCACATTTTACAGAGAAGTCTCGAAAAAGTGGGCACACATCAATGTACTTGTCGACTCTGCCATTTGAATTAGGTAACCCGAAAAGGTAGGGATTAGAACTTCTAACACCAGCTTCTGATCTTAACAACACAATCAAGTCGAGCGCACTTATAAGCTCCGGTGATATAAGAATTGGTACATTTCTATACAATTTGCCTGTTATTGTGAAGCGTCCATATTTGTCAGCCTGTTCTCTTTCTTCTGGAGTCATTTTTTTCCACTCTGGATCTTTACTTGTAATTTTTTTCATGGTTTCGTAGTCACTAATCAGAGTACGGGCAGCTTCTTCGATTCTTTTTTTATTAAAGATTATAAGAAACACAACAGTATATTTAATCAATTCCATCCAAATATTCTTGTCAAATACATCAGAATTTTCCAGAGTCTGAGTCGTTTCTATTACCTTTTTTTCAACCCATTCATAAAGAATTGCTACGTCCTCGGTGTGTGTTTTCTTTTCTTTTTTTCGTGACTTTTGTTTCCCATAATTAATATTGGCTATTTTATTAATATCAGTTGTAAACTCTTTAGTGATTAAAGACTGGAAGCGTTTAATTTGTTCTAATTTGTAACTAGATACCTCGTGCGGCAGTTTTGCTTTTATTATTTCGACTTCTAAGCGATTAGAAATTTCCCCAACAAGAGTCGTAAGTGTTGTAGCCACAGCAGGATGTTTAAATTCTTTTATAGTTTCATCCCATTTTGCAATTGATCTAATAGAACGATAAATAATATTATATTTATCACAGTTCAATAGAGATCTTAAATCACTAATTGTTTTATCTTGTTGTCTAGATGCATGCAAGAGTTTCGCTGCATAAGTCATTTGGGTCTTTATATGAGGATTATGATGCGAGTCTACAAGTTTTCGACACTTGTATTCACCAAATAATAGAATAAGCTCATCATTTAAAATTATATCACGAAATTCTGAGTGATTGTATGAAGGTAATATGTCCAAGCGCATTCGTTCGGATACATTTTCCAATTTACAATGTAAGAACTTCATGCGTCTTTCGACTGAAGAAGATGGTGTTGATAATTTTACAATACACTTATGATTTCTGATGGATTTAAAAGAGTACTGTCCATTACAGTTGGCACAAACTTCTAATGAGAGGGAAGTTTTTTCAACACCTTTTGTGCTTTGCCGGGACACTTGGATTTTTCCTTTGTGGTATTCTTCATTAGAATTGTGTAATAGTTGGCCTTGATTTCTTATTAGTGCTATCGCCTCTCTTCTTTCCTTCGATTTTACTTCAAATTTTAGAAAAGCAACGACCTCTGGTTCATCTGAATGCATATCCTTAAGATGACGGGCAAATTTTTGCTGATCCTTTTTACAAAATCGGCAGAAGTATGTTTTACCCTTGCCTTTGCCGTCTTTCGAGACAGGGTAGGGTAAAGCTTTCTGAAGAGTGATTGATTCAGGATTACTTTCCAAAGTAATTTGAGAATTGTCTGGGAGATATTCTTAAAATTTATCGAAAAATTGTTAGTTTCAAATTTTATTTTCAATCAAAATAACTAAAAGATGAATAAAAAAGTACCTTTAATAGTATCCTCTTGATGAGATTTACTAAAATCTCCCTCTTGGTTAGAATTGACACAAACATCTGCTCTCTTTTCTGCTTCCACGCCTAGTGACGAATCAATCTCAGAACGTTGAATCATTTCCAAATTGCCACAATTTTTACCTATAATCGGATACATGTGATTAGTAATACATTTAAAAGTTTTTTATACTGCAATAATTTATTTTATTAAAATATTTTTAATAATCAATTAACTTTTTGAGAATTTGATATCTCTTCTAGATGTTTTTCAGTCTCCATGTCATTCTCAAAAATTTTATCTACCTCGCTGATAACGGGAGGTACATCTTGACCATTTGTTAAAACATTTTCAACCTGTCTAGAAATGTTTGGTGCTTGATCTGTTTCATCCTTGAAAATTTCATCCTCTTCATCCATGAAGAGAGAGATATTTTGGCTGCTCGATGACGTATTTGTAACTTCAATCAAGTTTTTAGATCCTTTGTCAGTTTTATTCTGACAAGAAGAATTATTGTCAACTATACTACATGAACTGTAATCTAAAATAGTTCTTGTCAAATTGAGAGAATCGTTTGGAGTTGAATTTTCGATACTTCCTATTGCAGCATTAAATGATTCATTTGTGTCTGTGAAAAAAAAGAAAAAGTATTAAAAAAAAGAATCATTATGAAATATTTTTGTTCATTCAGATATTTTAAACATTACTGGAACAATGAAATGACACTTAATGCAAGTGAACTCAAAATAAAATCTTTCAAATTATCAAGAACTTATCCAAAAGTATTTCAAACAAACAAATGCTTTTAACATTTTTTAGGATTTTTTGCACTCAAAGTTTTGATAATGGATTCAGAAAACAGTGTATTTGAGTTAGTATTAGAAAAATTATATTCCCACTCACAATTTGTACATGTGAATAAAGTATCAAAACCTACAAAGGTGCAAATGCTCTTGACATTTTTAGAATTCGTTCGCTTACAAAAAAGTTTAATTGGTGTAATCATTAAAATATATAGTTAGGAACTATTGTACTTGTGTAAATATAGAACTATTCACTGTCAGAAAGTATTCACTTCCACAGGTAACTTGAACATGAAGTTCAAATATAAAATCCTTATTTAGAAATCTTAAGCGAACAAGAATGATAACATTTTTTATGATACTTTCGCTCTCCACCTCTGCACTTGTTTGCTTGGAAGTTATGAGTTTTTTCATGCACAAGTTTTCATTAGAATTATTAATTTTCTGACACTTCAAAACTACTTTTATTTATTCATATACATGGATAGAGCAAAAAAATGTTTGATCATACAATAGATATGCTCCACTGAAAGATTTGTATATGAAAAATTTATACACATATTGCACAACACTCAATTGATTTAATAGGTTATGTATTTTATCAACACTTTTTCACGATATCTACCCAAAATAAGTATTAAAAATAATTCTTTACCATTGGATTTGAAGGAGTAATCTACCAATTTTATTGAAACTCTCTTGGTTGTAGAAGTCTGCTGAGTAGGGTTAACTTGCTTGTGAGACGATGATGAACGATCAACTTCTGGAAAAAAATTATGTATAAATGTCTAATTCATGTGTAAATGTATAAATTATGTAATAAATAATTTATTTACCTTTACTTATCCGACTCTTCCGATTATTTCTCAAATTCATGTTGCAGCAATATAATACTTAAAGATTATAATTCTACTGTATGCTTCTGTGATATCGAATCACTCTTTTTAGAGGTTCAGACTGACTCAAATCAGAAAATTCGCGAACTTTCGATGCGAATCTCTACTTCTTCTTTGCCGCACCCCTTCAATTTGTTTTTAGGAAGACAAACATGATTCCCGGAAATGCGATCATTATGCCAGAACAGTTCCCGATCGTCACAATATGAAAAATGTCGCTCGAGTCGGATGCCAGCGACTATCCCGCGCGCCGTGTACAGCGTTGAACGGCGGAGGTTCGAGTAGCGATCATCGCGCTGCTGGCTACAATCACTGGCAAGTAATACAAGCGTTCGAGGCTCGCTTTGCCGGCCTGAATGCCGGGCAACTCGCCGCATACACGGAGAGAAAAGTGAGGGCATATTTGCCTGCACTGCCGCGGAAATTTTTGTACTATAAACGTTCATATTTTACGCTACAAATGCAGACAGCTAATAGAACAGAGATTTGATATTCAGTTAAAAAGCGTGCGTGTGGTACATTATCATATCAGTTCTCATTTTGGAAATTGGAGTGTATGTGATTGTTAAGTGAAAATGAACTATCATACTTTATGTAATCTTGATGATTTAACAAAAACAATCGTAATAGATTCAATGCATAATTATAAATTGAGAAGGATGAAACCAAGTAGAACTATACCGTACTTGAATCACGTACAGAAAGAAAGCAAGGATATAATGACGAATTTTCTAAGTAATGGTGACTGTAAAGAGACAATAAATAAGTTAATGAGTATGATTACCAAATACAAGTTATCTTATTACTTCAGTGTAAATAAGCCGAACCATATCAAGCTGTACTTTCAACTGCATCTGAAGTTTTTACATGGATCTTCAAGCGTGAAACTTGCTAAATGCAGCAAGTATGCAAATGATGATTATGATGGTGTTAAAGTTGTAGCCACAGAAAATCTGGTAGTTGGTCAAGTTCTGAAGTATGTTTTTGGAATTTATAAAATAATTCCACCATCTGAGAAGTACATCATGGATGATAAAAAATTCAACTTTTCATTGCTGAACACCACAAAGAATCAAGACACCAGCATTTTACTTGGACCCATAGCTTATATCAATCATGACTGCAGTCCTAATTGTGAATTCCAGTCCTCAGGCAACTTATCAACAATTAACATCAAGATAATTAAAAATATAAAGCAAGGAGAAGAATTATTTGTAAAATACTCTGATGATTATTTTGGAGAAAACAATATCGACTGCCAATGTGACACTTGCTTTATCAAAAATTCTAGTAAGTAATACAAACATATTTTTGTAAAAATTTGAAAGTGAACAAGTACACAATTATTTGTGCATAAATAGTTTCCTTCATTAATGAGTAAATAATAAACTTTTATTAATCGATATTTGATTTCTTAACAGACTTGCCATCGAACAAGCCTGATGGATCAATTGGATTTCAACCTGCTGTCATCGAACAACAAAATGAATTGGCTCAAGTTAAATATCCAATGAACAAAGGTAAAATAAACATGTAAACCTTATTAAGAAAGTAATTTTTTTGGACAAAATCAAATAATTAATGATATTTTCTTAACAGACTTGCCATCGGACAAGCCTGATAAAGGAAGTGGGTCTCATACTGATCTCATCGAACAAAAAAAATGAATTGACTCAAGATAAATATCCAATGAACAAAGGTAAAATAAACATGTAAACCTTATTAAGAAAGTAATTTGTTTGGACAAAATCAAATAATTAATGATATTTTCTTAACAGACTTGCCATCGGACAAGCCTGATAAATCAATTGAATTTCAACCTGCTGTCATCGAACAAGAAAATGAATTGGCCCAAGTTAAATATCCAATAAACAAAGGTAAAATAAACATATAAACCTTATTAAAAAAGTAATTTGTTTGGACAAGATCAAATAATTAATCATATTTTTTAGCAGACTTTCCATCGAACAAATCTGATAAAGGAAGTGGGTCTCATACTGATCTCATCGAACAAAAAAATGAATTGACTCAAGATAAATATCAAATGAGCGAAGGTAAAACAAAATTATGAAAAACAATAAAGTGGATAAAATGTTCAATTTTTATATCTTTACGAACCTTTCTTCAGATGATTGTAAGGAATTTGCTGGTTTTTTACCATATGAGCAGGATATCAAGCTTACTACTTACCAAGCATTTGTCCGGGTGGAACAATTAGTCGTACTTAGTGCTCAGGGTAAATTATTTAGTTATTTTAATCATACACAACGTAACAAAGTGAATATTTCCGACTAAATCAATTTATATGTTTCAGAATTAAAAATTATGAAAACGGCATGGGGTGGTTATTGCCCTTTATGTAGAAGCATAGAGGTAAAATTTTCTCGACATCTATTATACCACAAGGATGTCAAAGGCATTAAAAAAATTTGTGAATTAGAGCCTCGCTCTAAAAATAGACGTCATCTGATTAATCAGTACCGGCTACGAGGATTGCAAATGTTTAATCATAAATATAATCAAAAAATAACTCCGAGACATAGATCTGCAACTGTTTCAAAAAAAAATTCCAAAATTCAATGCAATAAATGCCACAACTGGTTCTCTAACATAAAAGTGAAGACACACGAAAACCGGTGTCAATTACCACCTAGATTATAACTTTTTTTATGTACCATTATTTGCGTGTTACTGTTGTGTTGCGCTGCTTTGACAGAGAAAAACTACAGTGTTATTACTAAAATTAAAAAGATTTAATAGATTATACGAATATGTACTTTTTGTAATCACATTTAATTCATTCATAAATTATTATGTACTATCTTAATTAAAAAAAAAATACTTATTTACATAACTTATTCATTAATGTGACACCGCAAAAATCTTGAATCCACAGACTATGAATCAGGCAAAGTAGCTGTCTCGGTAAGGTTTTTGACATTGTCGGATGGGATAGAACGGGTTATTTTATTATTTATGACTTTTGAGTAGTAAAATACATTTTAAAAATATCAAACAAATCAATGTAAAGTACCGATTTGCTTGCGTATGTACCATTGTATGTACTTACGTGACACTCTTTTGCTGCGCTGCGTTAACCTCGAAGCCAACTACAGTGTTATTTTTGAATGAATTTTTCTTTGTTTAATGTGATTTACAAATAAAAAACCTTCTAATTTTTATTATTTTTTCATAATTCATATTAGTTAATCTAGATGGATTTAAAAAATAATAAAAAATATATTTGAAATGTTATTTTCATCAAACAACGCAATTTAAATCATATAAGACCGTTGTAGTGAATCTTATTGATAGATTTGCATTTAATGGAGTGAATAACTTGTATACATACGAGTAAGGACTATTAAAACAGTGTTTTACCGATTAGATCCATGTTTGTCCCGGAAATGCGAGCTTACTGATATTATGAAATTGTTAAGACATAAAAGTTTTTGGCTTGAGTGATAATCAGGATTTTCAAAAAAAAAAACGAAAATTCTCTGTAACTTTGAATCAAAATAATAATGTTTTGATATCCTCAAGTAGCTTATCATGTTACCGAGAACGTTAATGCGTACTATTAACTCATACTTGTAACTGATTTTCTAGTCATCACATTTTATTTTTCAAAGACGAGTTTCTACAAAATCGATTTAGAAACTACTATTACATTAAAACATCGAATTGAATTCATTTCACTGAAGCATAAATTATAACCATACGATTTTTTACAAAAACTAAATGGATTTCATGTGATAATTCTATTTAAAGTCATACTATGGTATGGTATAAGCAAAAGAAAATCAATTATCCAAAACTGAGGACTGTCACGAAAATGTCATGCCATGAAAAATTACAATATAGATTATAATAAGGCCGTTCAAGTGAAAATTTTTGTTATATTCGCATCTGTTCCGGTAAAATACTCATTCATGTCCAAGTTAGAGTTTTCCAAGCAGTGAATTGAAGAAAACAATGAGCGTCCCGAAAAAGCGATCCGCACTTTTAAGGCACTGTCAAGATGAAAAAGCTTTAAGCGTTTCATGTCTGAACTTTTTTCGAGTCAAGACATGAAACGTTCGATATATTCGTAAGTTTCTTGGTGCTGTTACACTGAAAAAATATCCTGGCTCGAGCGCAGTGAGTCAGGATATTTTCAATCACGGCGCTGGGCCGTGAGTTGGAGGCGGGATTGCCTTAATTTGTGTAGTTGCAGCGCCATGGCGACTCACTGCGCTCGAGTCAGGATATTTTTTTAATGTATAAGCGTTACAATTCGTTATATTACATGAACAAATAATGTTCCCAGAAACTTTTACGTAAAAAATTGCAAACTTGATCATGATATGATTCAGCAAATTGTATTCTTCAAACTGCGAGATGATTCATACCCAACTGATCCTCTGTGTTGCTTTTTTTCGTATTATATTATGCATAATATAATACGGAAATAATATTCATTTACTAATTGCAATTCTTAATCATTGGATGAATTTCGATCATGGTAAAACACAGATAACATAAATAGCCTATTTCTCAAAATAAATAGTGTTTAGTTGTAAATAAGACAACGTAGTTAGAAAGTCGACATAAACCTGAGATTTTTCGAAATTAAAATACCTTATGTTTTGCCGTTACAGTGTATTGCAGTGTTAAAAATTGTAAAAATAAGTTCACGAGAAATTTTATGAGATTAATTATTAGATGGAATATCGACGATCATTGCATGCAGTGTCTCGAAAACTGCTAAGCCACTAACCACTTGGAAATTATTTATTCTGGTGCTGATTCGAATAGTAAAGATTGCTTTTCCGGGACACTGAATGTTAGGTTAAATTCATTGCTTGGATGACCCTAACTCGTACATGAACAATTTGTTTACATAAAATGATGAATGAATAACAAACGATTAACTTAATATTACTTATTAGTAACCATATTGTGTGTTATTATAAAAACAACATTTCCGGGACAACACTCGAATTCTGAACGAGTCGTAACGTTTATGCTAAACATAACAACGTAAGCTAATTGATATTTCATTTAATTATGAAAATGATTATAATTATTGTAACGAATTTTCAATCAGCGGTAGAGGACGACCAAAAACGACGACGAAGAAATCAACACCCTTTGTCATTTGATTATTGACGTTAAAAGTAAAATATTCATGACATAAATACTCGTGTATCCAATACTAATTGGTGTATAGTGAAAATTAAGACTAAGTAACTACAACATCTACATAGATAAAGCCATCGAGATGCCCATGTCTTTGCTGTGATAGTGTGTTTAATTGTAAAAAATCGGATGAATAAACCAACGAAAAAATGCTTTTAATTCGACATTGCATCGAATATAATTGCCTTCACAAGACGCACGGTGTTGAGCTTAAAACAGCGCAAGTATAGCATTCACTCGTAAACAAATGATATATTATTTTCACTTCATCAATTTATCACAAACGATTCACCTGATATGACTCTTCAGTAAAAAATTGTGTTTCATTAAAACAACGCGCGTATAGAAGATTCACTTAAATTAAAAAAACAATTTCCGGGAAATCAGTCAAATTGAAAACAAATCGTAAAAGTCATGCTTATCATAACAAAGTGAGCAAATTTCTATCTCATTTAATTACGGAAATCATTATAATCAGTGTAAAAAAATTTCAATAATCAGCAGCAGATTGTCAAGAATATGTTTTTACCCATTCCTATAAAAAGTTTAACCAAATTTTGAAGATAACGGGACTAATTTTAAATTTTTTCCAAACGGCTGTGCCCAAAAATGTGCGATAATGGTACGTCGAATTGTTTTGAGCGTATGAACAAAAAAATGTTTCCAATTATTTTATTGTATCATATATCAAAGCTCTGCATATGTTGTCTTGGGAAAGATTGATTACGGCCCGTGGGAAGCTTCTGAGTTCTTGCGCTTCCTCGAGAACTGGTACTTGCTTTTCCGGGACACTAAGTGTTAGGCTCAATCCTGCGTTCAGATAGAAATATCTGGTGCGCGAATTATTTTTTATTTGAAAATTATGAGTTGATTACAAACGATCTACTCGATATTTCTTCTAAAGTAAAATATTGTATTTAATATGGTGAAAAAACATTTCCGAGACATCTTTTATATTTAAAAAAAAATCGTAACAGTTACGTTCTTCATAACAATGTAGGTCCATTGTTATCTCATTTGATAACGGAAATCATTCCATTTATTATAACAATTTTTTAATCACCGGGAGCAGAATATTGAAGTTAAAAGTTAATCATGGATGAACTGAGCCCTCATTTTTCCAAAACTAAATGGTTGATTGTGAAAAGTTTAACCAAGTTTAGAAAAATTTCGATTACTTCTTAATATTTCCGAAAGAGAATTCGCTATGATGGTAGGTCGAATTATTTTCAGCGTATGAACAAAAAAATGTTTCCAATTATTTTATTGTATCATATATCAAAGCTCTGCATATGTTGTCTTGGGAAAGATTGATTACGGCCCGTGGGAAGCTTCTGAGTTCTTGCGCTTCCTCGAGAACTGGTACTTGCTTTTCCGGGACACTCAGTGTTAGGCTCAATCCTGCGTTCAGAGAGACTTATCTGGTGCACGAATTATTTTTTATCTGAAAATTATGAGTTGATTACAAACGATCTACTCGATATTTCTTCTAAGGTAAAATATTGTATTTAATATGGTGAAAAAACATTTCCGAGACATCTTTTATATTTAAAAAAAAATCGTAACAGTTACGTTCTTCATAACAATGTAGGTCCATTGTTATCTCATTTGATAACGGAAATCATTCCATTTATTATAACAATTTTTTAATCACCGGGAGCAGAATATTGAAGTTAAAAGTTAATCATGGATGAACTGAGCCCTCATTTTTCCAAAACTAAATGGTTGATTGTGAAAAGTTTAACCAAGTTTAGAAAAATTTCGATTACTTCTTAATATTTCCGAAAGAGAATTCGCTATGATGGTAGGTCGAATTATTTTTAGCGTTTGAACGAGAAATTGTTTCCAATTATTTTATTGTATCATATATCAAAGATCTCTGCATATATTGTATTGGGAAAGATAGATTACGGCCCGTTGGAAGCTTCTGAGTTCTTGCGCTTGTCCAGAACTGAAACTGGCTTTTCCGGGACACTCAGTGTTAGGCTAAATCTTGTGTTTCGATAGACATATCAATTGATTGCAAACGATTCACTTAATTTTTTTCATTAGTAACTATATCGTATTTAATATGGTTTAAAAACATTTCTGAGACATCTCTTATATTTAGAACGAATCGTAATAGTTAGGTTGATCATATCTACACGAGCAAATTGCTATCTCATTAAATTATGGAAATCATTACGATTCACTCGATACTACTAATAACAATATTGTTTGTTATTATAAAATAAACTTTACGGGACATCTCATAAATTTCGTACGAATCGTTTAGTCCTGCCTAAATTAACAACGCAAGCAATTTGGTATCGCATTTCATTACAAAAATAATTATTGTTACTCTTTTTAATGAGCAGCAGCAGACTATCAAAAACATCTTGTCACCCATGTTATGTTGTTGGGGTATACCTAATCATACTGTTTCGACCCAACTATTAGTCATTGAAATGTAGCCCTAATAGGAAATTACTAATGACAAATATTCGTTTTTTTTCAAAAATAAATGGTGTATAGTAAAATTAGACATCAGACAAAGTTGTGAAAATATCGACATGAGTATTAAATTTTTTCGAAATGGGGATACCAAGAATAATAATTGTTCAAAATCATATTAATAAGTCTACGAGAATTTTTTTTAAATTCATCTTTAAATGTAATATAAATAATCATTGCAAGAATGGTCGCTAAAAAAGTAAAACCACGAATACCTAGGAGCTCATTTGTTCTGGTGCTGATTCTTATAGTAAATTTTGCTTTTCCGGGCCACTCAAGGGTAGGTCCTATTTGAAGTATTATTATGCTCGATATAAGCAAAAGCAAATCAATTCATTTAGAACAGACTGTCATTTAGAACGGACTGTCTCCTAAATGTCGTGCGACGCAAAATTGCAATATTGATTATGTTAAGGCCGTTTAAGGGAAAACTTTCATTATATTCGTATTTGTTCCGGTGAAATACTCATTCATGTCCAAGTTAGAACCTTCCAAGCAGTGAATTGAAGAATACAAAGGTTGTTCCGTTAAAGCGATCCTTCCTTATAATGCACTGCCAAATGAAAAAGCTTTGAGAATTTCATGTCATAACTTTTTTTGATTCAAGACATGAAACGTCCAATATATTCGTAAGTTTCTCGGCGCTGTTATAAGTGTTACAATTTGTTAAGAACGAGTAACATCCCGGAAATGTTTGTATAAAAATTTGCAAACTTCATCATGATATGATTAAGCAAATTGTATTCGTCAGACTGTGGGTAGTTTATGTCCTAACTGATCTTTAAGACTACGTTCGAAAACTATCTTATTTTTGGTTAAAGGTCTTCTTTGGGTGAATTTGAGGATTGAAAACAATCTTTTGATTAAATCCCATTAAAGAATTTATCTGTATTTGTCTACGTTTGGTTGGAAATATTCAGCCGAAAAAGTATAAAAAGTATACATTCTTATACATATGGCTGGAATGTTCCAGAAACAATACGTATATGTCCTCAAAAACAAGAAATGGATGTATAACTATGTATAAATGGCTGGTTCTTTCCAGACTTTATGTAGAAATTTTTTTGTGTTCGGAATATTCCAGCCGGGCTGGAAAATATCATTGTATATAATCATTTTCCAGGACTGTCCTGGAATGAGGCCGATGTCCTCAAACTACACGTTATACATTTGAAATGTCCTGGTATCTAGCACTACACACACATACACATATATATAAATATGTATACATATATATATATATATATATATATACATATGTAAAGAAATTATAATTTCTTAAATAAGTCTCGCACGTTCTGCGCATGTCGCGTGCTCGAGTGTCGGCTGTTGTTAATGCTTAATTGTAAATAGGTATCAGAGTTATAATAACAGTTGAAGAAACAGTATTGGAGAGAATAATATTTGAGAAATTGAGAGGAGATAGAATTGAACTTAAATTGTCGTTTCACTGTTTTTTAGGTGAGCTTGTATAAATTGTAAATAGTTGTATAATAATATGATAATATTTTATAATAATAAATAAAACACTGTTTTTTAGTGCAACATCATTGGTTCAATTTATCACCATAAACCTTTGTCTTATACATATATATAATATATATGTTTTTTTTTTTTTTTAGAAATCGATTTCGGAAATATTGGGGAAGCAAAAACGTTCCGTTGAAATTTCAACGAGTAATATATAGGATTGCGTTGGTCGCGCTAGCGACCGGGTCCGTGTTACCTAGAAAAACAGAGGCAAGAGGGGAAAGGCAAACAAAGTAAGACAGGTGAATTAAATTAAATAAATGTGATAAGTTATTATTAATAATTGGGGTGGAGTACAGCCACGCTCAGGACGGCAACGAGGTGCAGTACCACGGCACGCGCGAGTGTTCGCTTACACCAGCGAACGCGAGTCGCAATGCAAAGAGAGAGAGAGATGTCGATGTGAAACTGGCACTTACATGCAGTTGCTCCGGTTGCGATTCCGCGGCCCATCCACGACGCTGGATTGCAGGGCGCACACACACACACTTGCTCACAATGCACTCGTTCGATCTACGCGGCGCGATACGACACGACGCGACTACAGCGGGCTACCGTTCGTTAAATCAAATTTTTATTCTTTACGTGCAAGCGCGACTTGCTTACAAGTTGGCCCAAACTGTACTGATTGCCGATTGCGTAGCTCGCTGCTTCCTTTGTCTTTCTCCCGACGCGCTCGCGTTTCACGCAGTCTCCGACGCGCGCGTGACTCTAAAATCTCTCTCTCTTTCCTTGTGGTTTGCCGTGGTCGCGATTCTGCACCTGAAACAATAAGCTCATGTATGAGTACAAGTTATATTATGGCTTTGTGAGGGAGAGAGAGAGACGAGATCTTATCCAGATTCTCATCACAGAGTAACATGACGAATGATTTTGATGAGCAAAACTGTGCACCGCAGCTGATTGAGGATAAACTGAACGATAACAATATATACGGAGATTCTATTTTTGATGACAGGCTGGAATTGACTCAGGAGGAGGTACAGAGGTGTCAGAATGATTATAGGGACTTTGATGGGATTGATTTTGATTTTGATTTTTTTAATACAGACAAGCAACAATTGCCTAAATGTATAGTTGTTAATAATATTTTACATTGATAAAAACTTATTGATATTAAGTTTTATTTAAATACATTGCAGATGATTTCTTAACACCTGTCGACAAAGAAGCTGTGATAAATGATTTAGACAATTTACAAAATGGCCATGTAACAAATACCATAAACTACAATGTCAATGAAAGCCAAATAAATGACAGTGCCATCAGTAATGAAAACAACATTGCTATTAATGTAACTCCAAGTTTCAATGGCCATTTAAATGGTACTGCAATTGATACAGATTTAAAATCTAGCACCAACACAAATAGTACACGTCTTGATTCAAAAGGTAAATTAATATGCAATATAAAATATCAGTTCATATAATCTGATCCATAATTATTTTCAGATGCTTTACAAATGTCACCAAATATTAATCAAAACAAAAATGCCATGTCTCAGTTGATAAATAATTTACCAAAACCAGTCTGTGTTGGTCCATCGTGCAGGATTATTTTGTTGAGAATTGTCAACAATCAAAATAAAAGTGTTGCACCTGGCTTAATACCTATAAAATTACCAGAATCAACTCAAGGACAAAATTTGGTTATAAATCCCACTAATATTATCAACAACCTTACTGTTAAGGGTTCTAAAAAAAATGAACAAACTGCCTAACCAGTAGCTGATTTATCAGATTTTTTGTTATTCAATAAAAAGAAGGCAAAGGAAAAAGATTTTATCGATAAACAAACTAAGAAGTATAAGAAATCCCTACTCAAGCATAAAGCTAATCTAAAAAACAAGAAGTCTAATAACTATAAAACAAAGACTGTAGATAGAAAAATTTCAAAAGGAATTAAAATTAAGTCTGGTATTATAATTTCCAATTACCCTCTTATACAGCCTAAGCCCGCCAACAGTACAAATGAAAAGAAACTAACACCAACTAACAATGGCAAATCAGTGTCATCCAATCATCAACAAAAAGTAATAACTGAAAAGCTAATAAACAAAAGAAGAGACTCCGTTCGACTCACAACAGGAAAATGTAAGTTGCGAGTACTTGATCATGGCTATTGTTAAATTGTTTTTGGACAGACGTATTCATGTAATCATTGCATTGCCTCACATTACATTTATTTTATAAAGGAAAGGAAATAATGGAGAGGTTCATACTCTTATTACCCATATAATACACATGTTCTTGTGAATAAATAAACTATTCACTGTTGAAAATGGTATTTTGATTGGGGCAATTAAAAACGAGTAGCAGAATGAAGCTGTTTTAATTATTACTATTGAATTAAACTTATATAAAAATGAAATAAATTTGGTAAGATTTTGATGCTGAAATAAATAAAGTTCCAAAAAATTATCACAACTATTATTATATCAAAACAAATACTTTAATACAATGTAATTTAATAAAATATTATTTGCAGTTTAACATTGTGCGTTATTTTTCAATAAAAACCTCACATCTATATAGTTTTATACAACTCAGGAGGGAATAATAAAAATACATATATTATGTAACAGTTTACCCTCGGGAGGCAAGTAACTTGTCCGGCGAGATGTCCGTTGTCCTGTAACGGGGGACGAAGAAAAGGTGTGCCAAAAATAATCCACGCGATCATGTAATGTATAATCAATAATTAGGCTTATTTATTAAAAAGAGCGCCAGTCACGATAGTGACGCCTAAGAATATAGAATACAAGAAAGGTAAGAATTATAAATGTGCGATAATTGTTCGCTCGGCACGAAACATTCACCCGTACAATTATAACAACGGCAAAAGGCCACCACGGGTATTTCGGCAGATACGACGGTCGTGAGTTTGGGCTAGGCGGGGACGAGACCGAGAGAGATCGAGCGTGTTGAGAATACTATAATATGGCGCATATGCAGGAGAGAATCGAGAGACTTACATTCGTTGACTCCATGGTTTATTGGTGGTTGATTGGCCCTTATAAAAATTTCCTTTAGGATCTCGCGAAATTCCTACAGGAGTCCTATAGGATTCCAATAGGAATTTCGCGGGATCCTATTGGAAATTTTTATAAGGGGGGCCTGACGAAGACTGCAAAAATAGCGAGGGCAGACGAGAAGGCAGCCAGATATTGATAATCTCCAGGATGGCAGACTCACTCTCAAACACGCTGGCCATCGCAGGTCCCACACGAGAGGGGTCGGTAGCTCGAAGCTATTTCACGCGAGGTCCAACACAGAGTGTTTGCTTCATCAACTCCTCGTCGGCTCGTCAGTCATCATAGGCTTCCCTTTCCACTTGACAGGCTTTCGTCTGCTCATAAGGCAGTACGCGCAAGACCCTTCTACGCTCTTAGCATTGATCACGGCTCTCTCTCTCTGCAAATTCGGCGCTTATCTATAAATTGGCGCCGATCCGCAATACCATTAGGCTCGCTTATTTATGATCTCTCTCTCGGGTGGAAGGACTTTCAGGATATCATATAAAAGGAAGGAGTACCGTCGGACCCTGTGCTGGACTACTTCCTTCCAATTAATAGGCAAACCAATGTTCAAAATAGTTTTGTAACTTATCAAGATTTGGTGTAAAGGCATAATTTTTCATTGGTTCATCCATTCATTCAGTGGTTATACACATAAGTACTAGAGTATCTGAGTAAGATGATACATATGCTAAAAAATCATATTAGCAAAGTCAGTGCTTTATTTTGACACTTCAGATGCACTATCTAATATGTTCATCACATTTTCACTTAATCAGAATGATATTTTACGCTATTTCTTCTATCTCATCATGCAAAAGAATATCTTTTTTAGCTTGGTTGGCAAACTATGCAATATGTCTAATAATATGCAGCATTAGTAAAAAATTATATCACAGGCACATTTGAATAGCTCTTTGCGAGCAACGAGATGAACAGATAATACTTTCCATCTGTCAAAGCAGTTACGCCAACTCCAATTTTTTTTTCTACCTCTCTCTCTACCTTATCGACTTATTCGGACCTCGATTCTAACCCACCAATTTGTGATGAGCTCGGCATCTGCGCTAGTCGCAATCCCACCTTCACTGGCAGCGACGCCTGTCGGTCTCGCAAGGCACTATTGCGAGGGTCTCTGTTACCGACGAGTAAGTGCGCCTGCACTATAGATAGGCTTGTTGGCCGTAAAGTCGGAGTTCGACGAAGGCACGCGTCCGAGTGTGGGCGAGTTCGTGCAGGTCGAGTTCGACCGGTATTTCTGTTGGGCTTATATGCCGAGAGGTCGCGGGATTTTTCGACGAGTGCTTGTTGGACAAGTTGCCTTCGTTTAGGCGAGCCGACAGATCGACGAGCGAGTCAGTCGTGCGTATAACAGTCGCAACTGCGACGTGCTTTCCCCCTCCTACTCCGGAGCAACGCAGCGGCCAGCGGTCTGATCAGCCGCCGGCTCCGCTCCCTCCTCTACCTACCCTCCAGCTCAGCCAGGACTCCGGTATAAAAGGAGCGAATTTTCGGAGCCACGTTGCATTACGCTTCGCAGTCTCTGCCTAGCAACATTCGCTCTCAGCTTTGTGTGCAATTTTTGACTCTTGGACTTAGTCTAGCGTACGGAGGATATCCTGGCGTTATTCTGTTAGCAGAGAGTCGAAATTCGAACTTAGCCGCAGACGCATTAATGATACTTAGTCGTTGGCGCATTAATGACACTTAGTCGCTGACGCATTAACGACACTTAGTCGCTGGTGCATTATTTGTACTTAGTCGCTGTCGCATTAACGACATTTAGCCGCTGGCGCGTTATTCGAACATAGTCACGGACGCGATAGCGGAACATAGTTGCATTTTAATTAATTGGACTTAATCACTTTCGCGCTAATCGAACATAGCCATCTACGCTGCCAAACCGTGCAGCTTTTCGAACGAGGATACCACAGTCGCTCGTCGCCGTCGTGCCGCACTCGGGAGAATATCCCGGTGCCAACCTCCGGCGTACAAGTGCCGGTAACCCCTCTGCCCTCTCCTCAGTCGACCTCGCGTTCAGGTGTCAACTTGGGCGGATGTCCTTTTGACCCCTGTCGCGAGCGAGACCGCTTAGAGTAAAGAGTCGCGCTTCCGAGTCTCGCGACTTACGAGTCAACGACCCGCCTTGCAAGCTCCGCTTGCGTCTTGAATGAGCAGAGCACGTGCAGCGACGAGTATCCGCAAGGCTGCGGTACTCCGTCGACGTGACCTCTCCCGACGTAAGCCCTCCTTGTAAGAGTTGAGGCAACGTCGGACCTCACCAACAACCAAGTTGCTGTTCATCGTGGCTCCTCCTTCGACCTGATACGAAGATCGGTACGTGCACCTCCTTCGCGATTCATCGCGTTCATCGGGAATCGAACTCGCCGACTCCCTGCCTTATCGACGCTCCGCGGACACGCCCAACTCCGTTCCGTGTACCGCCGACTCTGCTTAGCAGCGCGAGCTATAGCAGAACTCGCGGCCGGGCCGTAACAATTTATTCACCAGGCGCATCAAATCTCGCGCATGCCCCTATTGCGCTACAAACTTAATTTACGTAGTCTGCTAGGCAGGGATGGTCTGCAAAAAGTTTTGGACAGCCAACAGCTAACTTCTGGCCGCTCAAACGACGAGGCCGAGTGTCTAGTGACTTGTCACAGCGCGCCGCTAGTAATTTTTTGTAGCAGACGCCAGACATGTCATCGTTGCACGGCTGAAGCGACAGGAAACGTGAAGGGACAAAGGTGAAGGACATGAAACGTTGCACAGCTGCAGGCCTGACTTGATTAATTGTTATCAATATAGGATAAATAAATAATAAATAATTTTGAATAAACAGGCCTGACTGTGCATCATTGTCAGAGCCACCTCCACTGTCTCCACTGCATGTAACTTCATCAAATCAATCCAATAGCCAAGAGCACCGTTGCTTCAGAGACCCTGTACCGATACTGCATTTTGCAGTAATAACCATCCACAAAAATGTACATGGCAATCTTCTGCAGTTGCAATTCATGGCATTACAGCAGCAGCGCGTCAGAGGGTTTGATATAACTTTACATGCTGATAGCTCTTGAGCTCCTTCATGTTTGCTTTTTAATTGCATTTTAGTCTGAAGGAAGAGTTTATTTGTGAACAAACTCTTTATTATCCATTCATGTTAATTTAAATTATTTAATGTTATTATAATAGTTCTCTATAATTTTCTTGGTGATTCATAAAAGAGAAAGCATGCAATGAACATATGTATATACTTTTTGACAATTACATTATACAATTTTGTATATGTTAGTAATTTTTTTATAAGTTAAATGAAATTACTTCATGTTTGCTTTGCAAACTTTTATGTTATATTTAATGTTTTAACTTGCAAACAAATTACCTACATATACAAAATTGTGTAATGTAACTATTATAATAACATTAAATAATTTATATTAACATGAATTGATAATAAAGAGTGTGTTCCCAAATAAACTCTTTCTTTAGACTAAAATGCAATTAAAAAGCAAACATGAAGGAGCTCAAGAGCTATCGGCATGTAAAGTTATATCAAACCCTCTGACGCGCTGCTGCTGTAATGCCATGAACTGCAACTGCAGAAGATTGTCATGTACATTTTCGTGGATGGTTATTACTGCAAAATGATAATAACTCAATATATTAACAAATAACATCTATTTTTCAGGCAATGACTACTGGAAGCTAACTGTAATGACCCAGTCACAAGGGTCATAGCATCCCTACGGCCACGAGTAGATAAAACACCGGGGCGGCAAACCAGTCCGGTGCAACACCAAGTCCCGAACGGGCATGCTAGTGTACGGCCGCACATGTACACCGCGGCACGTAATTGTGTGAGCGCGCATACAGATAAGAGCAACGAACGTCAGTGCGCGCCTGCACACGTACACCGCGGCGCACACTGATGTAAGTGCGCCCACGGACAGAGCCGTGAACGCTAGTGTGCGACTGCACACGTACACCGCAGCGCGCACTGGTGTGAGTGCGCACACGGACAGAGCCGTGAACGTTAGTGTGCGACTATACACGTACGCCGCAGCGCGTACTGGTGTGAGTGCGCACACGGATAGAGCAGCAAACGTTAGTGTGCGCCCACTCACGTACGCCGCGGTACGCACTGGTGTGAGTGCGCACACGCATGGAGCAGCGCGCGCTTGTGTGAAGCATAACTCGCGCTTGCAAGTTACAAGTCGAAATTTATGATGCCTCCGTTACCGGGAATTCGATAGGGTAACCGGCCCGGGCAATTCGCAGAAAAATCGGATGTTGGCAAAAATCAGGTCACAACTTGCGAGCGAAGAAACTAAGGGGACGGCTCAAGCCTTCGTCTAAGATTCCCAGAAACGACCGATGGGAAAAAACGCGCAGCCCGCAAGCTCTAGAGGACACATAAAGTTCACGGCGACCCTCGCTCAGACAAAGAGGGTACGGCAGCAACAAACAGTATATAAACCGAGACTCAGAGATTCTCGGGGCCAGTGTTCATTCTCGGTTCGAGGCGTATACATCGACGCTCGTCGGTTCGGTATTCACGTACATCTTTACTTCTCGAGTCAAAGTTCGCAGTTTACTTGAAAGCCAGCCTGTTGCTCGGCTCCGACCAGATAAAATCAGTGCGAGTTAGTTATTCGAAAAGTACGCGAGCCCGTCCAGCTGCAACCACCGACGCTGCCCAGCACGCCGACGCCGTGCCGGCCTCATCGACACCGAGAACACCCTCATCGACACCGAGGACACCCTCGTCGACGCCGATCTCGCCGACGCCGATTACCCTCACCGACGCCGCACCAGCCAAGGCCAGACCGTCACGGGCCCGCCCTACAACAGCTACCACACCGACGCCTTCAGTCGCCGCACCGAACGTCGCCGCCGAAGATAAGAACACCGATACATAGTAAGCAACATTTATGTAACTAGGATTAAGGTTAAATAAACAGTCTTGTGTGTGTGAATCCAAGTCCCTGTGTTATTCATTTCTCCACCACGCCCCACCCAAGAGACATAGAGTCGAGTCATTAGCTTTCAGTCAGCTGGCATATTTTATTAATAATAAATAGATGGTCAAACTAGCCATCACAACTGGTGCTATCGGCCACGACCCGATTGAACTTACCGATTGCAAACAAACAACACTAATGTCTCTGAGTGGGTGTGAATGAGGAGATGGATACACAATGATTAGTGACGATAAAAGGAAAAAGGACGAAATAGAAGCAGGAAACTTACTAGTACAATTAACAGAATTAAATCGTAAATTGAAAAGCAAAATAGATAAAGGAAATTTAGAAGTGCTTAACAAAATAAGGGGTGAAATAAAAGATATTGAGGATCAATTAAAAAAGTATGAGTACTTAAACATTGACCTCGAAATACACCAAGAAAAACTCAGCCACTCGACCAAACCTATACACGAAAACGCGACTTTAATAAATCAACAGACACCGTGTTCAAGCAAAATTTCAAATCACAGCACACCGCGAATTACTGTAGACCAAATCGAAGAAGCGGTCAAATCATTTATCGAGAGTTTTAGACTTGAGTTAGACGAAACCGAAGCGGGGGAGATCGAGAAACAAAATATTAAAGAACAATTACAAGAGACATTAATTAAATACGAACAAACGCAGGAAGAACCAGTGGTTCAAGACGGGTTTTTTGGCAAGTGTTATAACAGATTTTTAGATTTTATAAACGTGAAGCGCGAGGAAAACACGACACTTTTCGAGACGGTAATTCAAGCACCCGAAAACCCACCGCGAAGAAATTTAACCCTCCGATTTGATATCCCGGAAGAAGACAAAGAAGTAGAGAATTACAACATGGCCGTTCGTAGGGGCCCTTCATTCAAAGATATTGTACAACTAGTACCAAGCTTTTCCGGGCGCGATAAAGACGAGGCTATCAAATTTGTTAAGGGATGTAGACTCGCGGAAGAGTTGCTTGAAGAAAATCAAAAAGCAGATTTCCTCAAATTCATTAAAGTAAAACTCTCAGGCGTAGCACTCGAATGCATTAGCCCGACAGCACTAGCGTCAATTACGGAATTCGTCGAGAAAAATTTCGGTACATATAAATTATTTTTTGAATGCTATGGGGACCTATCGAAGATAAAACAGGAAAGCAAAGAGGGGGTATTAACTTTTTACGCGCGACTAAAAGATTTGGAAAGAGAAATAACAGCCACAGCAAGACGCGACAACAAACATGACGCGGTCTTCGAAGCGAGCCTACAGGCCGATTTATTAACTGCCTTCAAAAGAGGGCTAAGGTGGGAAATAAAAGCACGTCTAAATGCCAATACCCTCGAGGAAGCACGTGACGAAGCAGTCAGAATAGAGCGGGAGGACGGGTTCGACGCGGATAGAGATGCTAGAAGCGCATACAAACCTAAAAGAGCATGCTGTACGATTTGCGATTCGCGAGAACACTCGACTATCGATTGCGACTCCCTAGCATCATTGCATAAAACAAAATCCGACAAATGTAGCTACTGCCACAGCCCCGATCACTACCTGACAAATTGCATGAAGTTTACGGTCGACACAAAAGAGAAAGACAGAGAAAATTGCAGTCATTGCGGAAGCACTGAACACCATGTAAACAATTGCATGAAATTCGCGCAAAGAGACAAAGACGCAGTAAAGAAAGAAAAAGAACCGGAGGTAATTACAATCAACCACATAAGCGCGCCGACATGCACAGTGTGCTCAAATAAGGGACACACTGCAAGTGCCTGTAACGATTTTTTGAGCGTCATGAGAAATCTAATGAATAATAATAACAATAACAATGATAATTACAACAACGAATTCGGGATAAACGCAATTAATCTCGCAAGCACTATTACATGCGGGTACTGCGCAAGGAAAGGGCCCCCAGCAAGCAACTGCAACGATCTCCGTAATATGATGCAAGGGTTTGCTAACAGAAATAACCAGTTCAGCAATTATAATAACAGAGGTAATAATAATAACAACTATAGGGGAGGAAATAACAACAACGGCTTCAATAGCTACGGAAATGGCAATAGTAATTACAATCGGAACAATAATCCAGGCAATGGCCCACAAAATGAAGGACGAAAGTGTTACAACTGCAATAGGTTCAGGCACATATCACGAGATTGCCGAATGCCACGAAGGGACCAGGGAAACGATCAATCCCGTTTTTAGCAGGGGACAGAAGGACAGGGTTACAGGGGCCCCAACAACAGCAACAACGGCCGCGACAATGGCAACACAAACCGGAACTAAGCAATGAGCCAATTTACCATATAAATGCAAGAAACCCTTCGCCTACCATAGTAATAACAGCAAATGAACTTAATAATCCGATCGAGTTGATGTTAGACACCGGCGCCGCTGTGAGCGTCATTAAAAATTCGGAAATTTCAAGAGAAGCAACAGTAAACTTCAATAAAACAATCCTTTTACGAGGAATTACGAACAAAACAATAAGATCTATTGGAGAGACAGTCATCTGTCTAAATAACGAAATACCAATAACCTTTCAAGTAGTTGACAGCGACTTTCCCATTAAACAAGGTGGCATACTGGGGACGAAATTTTTCGCCAATAATAAGGGAATCATTAGCTACGAAACAAATACTCTAAGGTTCGGCGATTACAGCATCCCATTCCACATGCAATACCTTACCAAAGACAACGAGATAAATACCTTTGAAGCTCACACTCAAACGAACAACAACGATATAGACCAAGTGACGACTGGAAACGATGAGAAACAACGTGAATCCTTTGGAGACAGTAGGACAACGAAACAACACGAAGGACAGATAGGAACCGCTTATGTTGATGAACAAAATCGCACTCAGGGTAACGTGCAACGAGAAAACGCTTATGTTGATGAACAAAATCGCACTCAGGGTAACGTGCAACGAGAAAACGCTTATGTTGATGAACAATATCGCACTCAAGGTAACGTGCGCCAAGAAACCGCTTATAATAACGAAAAATATTGCACTCAAGGTAACGTGCGCCGAGAAACTACACGTATGATGAACGAGAGAAAAATTTTCGCCCAGGAACAGGAGCGAGACGTACGAATATAGAATTATTATATGAGCGGATTAAAGAATGTAACGAACACCTTCGAGCAAGCAGAAAAGTGCACGAGGATGCTGAGAAAATTATACAAAACGAAAACAGAGAATTTACCGTCACGGAAGACGAGGCAACCAAGGATGATGAAAAGCCAAGCACCACGAAGACAGAGTGCATTTATGAAGAAATTGAACGCAGGGATGATAGCAGCCAAACTGACGCAACGATTTACTGCATAAAAGGAAGTATACCCGATAACGATGTAAGATGCGACGCGACCTCACGAACAGAAAAAGACGCAACGATTTACGGCATAGAAGGAAGTATACCCGATAACAGTATAAGATGCGACGCGACCTCACGAGCAGAAAAGGACGCAACGTACGAACATAACCATGGCGAACATCGGCTGCCACCCGACGAAGAATGGAATAAGTATTACGAAATTTTTGGACGATCCTTGAATAGCTACGAGACCGATTACGACGATGTGAACGATGTATGTGAGTATACCAACAATTATGAGAAAATAGAAGCGGGACAAAGCGAGTGCGAATTCATAGGACACTTGGACGAATACGGAGATGAGCATTTAGAGGATTTCTACGGAGAAAGTAATATTGTTTACGACAACGAAAGATTGAATCGACTTTTAGAAATATTGAAGATACATGAAACAAGCGATCAAAAAATAGTTACGTTAATAAAAGAGTTCCAGGACGTTTTTCACATAAAAGGCGAAAATTTAACAACGATGCATAACGTCGAACACGCCATCTACACTAAAGATGAGGTGCCGGTAAACGCCAAACCCTATAGGTTCCCACAGTCATTGAAAGAAGAACTAGAAAGACAGCTAAACGAAATGATTAAATCTGGCATAATAGAGCCGTCGTGCTCATCGTATAGATCAAACATCTTTCTTGTGCCCAAAGCCCCCGATAGCAAAGGGAATAAAAAGTACCGGCTTGTCGTTGACTTCAGGCAATTAAACGAAAAAACGGAGCCAGATCGATACCCATTACCAAATATATTGGACATAATTGACCATGTGGGGAACGCAAAATACTTCAGCACGCTTGATCTCTCTAGCGGATTTTACCAGTGTATGCTAAAGAAGGAGCACAGACATAAAACGGCATTTTCAACCGCATTTGGGCTCTTTCAGTTCGTCAAAATGCCAATGGGATTATCTAACTCACCAGCAACCTTTCAGAGAGGGATGGACATAGCATTTAAAGGACAACAACAAAAGGACATCTTCTTATACCTCGACGACGCCGTAATTTTTTCAAACACGAAAGAAGAACATTACGTCAAATTACACCAATTTTTAGCCAGGGCAAGGGAAGTGAATCTTAAATTACAACCGGAAAAATGCAATTTTTTGAAAACAGAGGTGGTATATCTAGGGCATGTACTGAGTGAGGAAGGCGTGAGATGCGACCCGAGGAAATTGGACGCTGTGAGAAAATTCCCAACACCAAGAAACGTCAAACAGGTACGACAATTCCTGGGCCTTGCAGGTTACTACAGACGCTTCATTAAAAATTTTGCGAATATTGCCAAACCACTCACCGAGTTACAAAAGAAAAACAGAGACTTCGAGTGGACCGAAACGGAACAAGGGGCACTAGACACGCTGAAAGACTTACTATGCAAAGGACCGATACTACAAGTAGCAAATCCGAACTTAGATTATATCGTGACATCGGACGCATCAAAACTGGCGATTGGGGGTTACCTAGCACAATTGAAGGACAAGATGGAAATGCCGATAGGGTATGTATCACGCGCACTCTCAGACGTCGAGCAAAAGTATGATACGTACTCAAGAGAAGCTCTAGCTATAGTGTTCACAATAACGAAATTTAAGGCATACCTCCTAGGCAAGAAATTCATCATGTACACGGATCACAAACCCCTGCTATACTTTCGACAATCTACGGATCCCAGTTCACGTGTAAGCCGCTGGCAATTTAAATTAAGCCAATATGAGTACGAAATACGTTACAAACCGGGAAAGACGAACGTTGTAGCGGACTGCTTGTCACGAAATCCCACGACGGAAAACATAAATGTGGTCACAAGAGCTCGCACTACTAAAGCAGCACGCCCTAACTACAAAGTCACGAGAACATATGTAAAAAAGCGAAAGAAACCAGGCATAGAGACCATCACACAAGAGCAAGAACAAAAAAACGATACAGCAAAGACGATGACCCAGTCACCAGCAGAGGCACCCGAACAACCCGAGGAGTATGCGATAGACGAACACCGTACCAACTACGAAGAGGACTTCGCAAAATGCAACAACGAAATCGTGATCGAAAAAATACTAATTGAATGTAGAGAAAAACTGTTCATGAGCCAGAACAGATTAAAAACAGTTAAATCCGATCCCGGAGAAGTCACAATTATAAAAAGAAAGCAGTCGGTAGAATTCGCTATCTGCGTCAAGACACACAACGACAGCACTCCGTGTATAATTAACAACATAGAAAAAGGGTTACTCGTTCTAAAAGCATTAATAGTAAAACTCGAAATTAATACAATAAGTATCGTGAGAAGTCAAGAAATAAGCCATGTACCATGGGTTCACGTTGAAAACATGCTGAAAACATTATTCGTCGACATCGAAGTAAAAATAATAATATGTAAGGGGGAAATAAAATTTGTGACGCTACAAGAGAGACAACAGGTATTGAGAGACATGCACGCGAGCGCAATCGGAGGCCATAAGGGAATCTCAAAAACATTGAGACGCATGAAACCCCTCTATTACTGGAAAAGCATGAAAAACGACATAATAAAATTTATACAGCGATGTGACACGTGCCAACTAAAGAAACTAGTGCGCAAAAAGGTGAGACAACCAATGGTGATCAGCGATACCCCTTACGAGGCCATGCAGAAGGTGGCAATAGACATCGTCGGACCACTCCCAAGAACCAAAAAAGGCAATAACAACTGTAACGGGGAATCCGCCTCGATTTCTTCCTCCGGCTAGCTCTGAGGCGGCTCCTCAGTACACATTTCCCTCGTCGCTTACTCGACGAGGTATACGTGTCTCGACTGTGACCCTGGCGTGTATGTGGGCTTGGCGAGTGACATCTCGCCAAGTAGTTTTGGATATTATGCGAGCAAAGTGAATTGGGCAACAGAAATGACTCTACTTTATTTAATGTGAAAATAATAGATAGTGACGGTTTATTGTAAAAGATAATAATTGGTTACACAAATTCGCGAATCTACTATAAGGCCGCACGCTCGCAAGAGAATACAATTTATTACCGTCTGTTCGTCGCTGGTGTGGTCTCGCTCGTCGACTAAGCTCACCGTCTCGCAAGTCTGGTGCGCAGGCCAGAAGCTTCGTCAAGGTACAATAGGGTTGAATTCGTACAGCGGACGCGGTCGCACAAGTATCGCGGATAGACGGGATCGTCGTCTACTCTATGCCTCGCGGAACTTGCCGACGTCACCACACGGAACAGCACGATTCCCGACAACAGTACTTGCCACGACGGCAGTCGTACTCGAAGTAATGATCTTCGCGCCAAGCCGAAATCCTTGGGTCGCGATACCAATATAAATTACTACTCGACTACAAAAGTCGAGCATTAAAGTTTAACATAAAACAAAGAGACTAAAAATAAAAGGATATATAAACAAATTACAGATACCAAGAAAGAGAATGTGGAAAATATTCATCATATTAACATGGGGAACAGCAGCTCTAGCAATGGGAAACGTGATTTTTAAAGAACTTTACAATCCAGGAATAATTTTTCACCAAATAGGAGGAATAATCACCTACGACCACATGATCAATATCGTTTCGAAAATAAGGATACCGCAAAAGGAAGATATGATCTACGACCTCGATCTAAGCCATATCGACGAATTCAATAAGAACGCAACATATCGCGATTTCATGAGACTGAATTATGTGCGACTTATCCAAACCAAGTACGCCACCAACCTACTGTTACCAAAAACAGATCATCGCTCAGACTTTACCGCAAGAAAAATAAACAAGTACATGAATATGAAAAATTATTCTAATCTAGAACAAAAAGACGATAATATAGTGATGATGAGCAACGAATGGAACGATGAACTGTGGATGGTCATAGACGATATAAAGGACACCGTGGAGCAATTTAACACCGTGAAGAGCAGTGAGCACGAAAAAGCTATTGAATTAATGAAAACAACCAGACACCTTGAAGTTCAAAAGTTCGAGTATATGATAGACTTCAGTAAATACATAGAAGGACTATACAACACATATGACGCAGCGAAAGCAATAACAATACAGAAATATTATCAGGTATCAAGTAAGTTGAGACAGAGAGGCTACCGCTTTCCTGTGGTAAGAAGCGACATGGACTTGAAAAAAATAGCCAGCTTACAAATTAGTGTACGAGGCAAATATATGATCACAGAAATAAGTGCGCTAGCAATAAAGCACGGGTACATCGAGCTATATGGCATAAACACGTACAAGGTAAGCCAAGACATGCCGTCAAACACAAGCCTGGAAATAAAAGCATGCGGCGAATACCTGTTGGTGGAAGACAAGAGGACGGCGTGCATTGATAAAGATGAGCTAAAGAAATGCAAAAACCATGACAACATGAAAATCTGTGCAAGCGATTTTGCGGTTCTAACGGAAGAGGAAAGCTGCGAGAGAAAATTTTTCTTCAACCAAATGACCAACCCAATAGAGAACTGCGAAATCGAAATAACAAATAACAACGGTACGGCGATTATCGAATACAAACAGTTAAATAGTTACGAAAAGGTAGCTTTCTTCAGCGCACCCGAAAACGACGTTCTTGAAATCACCTGCAAAGACAAACTGTTTCAGAAGGTAATAAGAAAGGTAGGCATGCTAAACTTATCTCCAAGCTGCGAAATATCATCCCTAAACACGAAAAAGGTTACAACCCGCGCGGCACCAAAACTGCCAAGGTTCGATCTCCAACTAACACACCTGTCAGCAGTAGCGCATAGACGTAAATGCATAGCTTACCTCGCGAGCAAGAAAGGCTTAGTGAGAGAGATGCTCGAAGAATGCGTGGCTGAATGTGACAGAGAGATAAAAATCAACCTCTTTATCATCTACGCAGGATCAGCATTCCTATGGGTAACAGCAATAGTAGTAATCGGCTGTACCATAAGAGCACTCAGGAAAGTACGCGGATCATACGACGCCGAGGAGGAGGCATATCGAGCAACAATAGCATACTACGACTACGAATCAAAACCACAATGCGACCTAGTAATAGATTGTACACGAGGAAATAGAGAATAAAACAACATAACTTGTACTCGGATAAATCAGAAATAACAATAATAATAAAAGTAATAATAATTCAGATAATACGAACGCATATAATTAATCAAAAAAAAAAAACAAAAAAACAACCTGCGTGCCATATTAACCAAAGGTATAAAAATGGAGAGTACAACCAGCTCCAAAATAAATAAATAAATAATTAAACAAATGAATAAATAAACGAACGAATAATAAAATAAAATGATATAAATGAATATTAAACCCGTGACGACAACCAAATTTTTTTTTTGCTCCCCCTCCGTAAAAACCAGATTTAATACCAAGACATTAATCTACTATTTTTTTTCCTACCCACTCTCTTTGTCCTCACGGGCTAAAGAGAAAATGTCAGAAAACCTACTGCGAATGTCCCTCATCGGGAACATTATCACCATCGACCATCGATACAGTGAGAAGGAACTAAATGCTAAGATACTGGACCACATCCCACCGATTAGTATAGCCACTTCATACATGGGAAGCTTTAGCACTACATGGTTCAACATCCGCGGACCAGACGATGCAGCAGTAATAACTCGACGTTTCTGCGAAATCAAAAAGATCGTGCAGCCCGCAACAATAAGCTCAGCTACAGTACCAACACCAAAAGAGATAAAACAAGAGGACGAGATACCAAAGCGAAGAAGGGTAGGCCAAGGAGTAGAACAAAGGCATACCCCTCCTAAACAACTACGTCTTAGTGCAACAGAGGAAAGCGATGACGACACCCCAACCGCTATCAAAAGAGTACGGGAACTGATAGAAATATTGGACGAAAAATACGAAACCCCGTCGACAAGCGGTGAATCAACAAATGACTCGAGCAAAAGCACTTCAGGGAGTAGTCAAACTACTAGCGCTTCGGATACCGCATCAGACAAGGACGACGATGCCCCCTCCTCAAAAGGTGATGGAACAACAACTGAGGAAGAAAGCGATTCAAGCGAGGATGAAGACACCCCGTCGATAAGCAGTAAGGCAACAACCATCAATAGGGGAAAATCCGAGGAAAGTATCCCAGAAAAGGAAAGCGCTCCTTCTTCAAGCAGGGCAGTAAGGACCCCTTTTAGAAATAACGCCAGTAGTGATAAACCGCACCCTTATGTATGCGGTACATCACCAAATGAGAGCTGGAGAAACGCGCATTATCTTTACAAGATTCCAAGCAATCTGCCATCGAAAAACCCATCGGAGAACTCCAGAACCAATGAACCAGCTAATGTAATCAAGAAAAGGCCGAATAACGACAGAGATCACCTAAATAACGGGTATGGATACAATGATGATATGAAGGACCATAGTGGATCGAACGGGTACAGTGCAGAGGATGGACAACCTAAATACAGGGAACACGGAATTCGTAAATGTTATATATGTAGATTACCGGATCATTACGCAAAAAATTGCAATATGAAGAACAATAACCAGGGAAGAGTAGACACTCCTTCAACAAGTAACATCAACGGTCATGCGGGCCCCAAGGTAGTCAGTGTGAAGTACATAGATGGGAGAGACAACACTTACAACCACTACCAGTTGCGAAGCGACCTACCACCGAATAGACAATCAATATATAAAGGAATCAATAGCAGCAACGACGAAGCTAAACAAGCCTCTAGAACTAGGATCACTAGCGCCGCATCAAGACTAACACTGCCGGAGGAGAATCTACGATTCCTCCTGTTTATCCCAAAAAATTATCCAAAGGAGCAAGTCCTGGCCGACTTTAAACAATTCGGTACCGTCATCAACCTAATTGTTGTGCCCAACTACAGCCAACGAAAGAAAGTAGGCTTCATCCTCTTCGAATGCCCGTGCGTTGCACAAATAGCGCTCAACGCAAACTCCGATATATATCGCTTCAAGAAAATACGAGGAAGAGTAATTGATAAGCAGTGGAAACACGACCCGTACACCATACACTCGACCTGCAAAAGGAGAATGTACCGAGGGGACATACAAGGGCACGCGCAGATCTGCGACAGCGGACGACCACAAGTCTTCAGGGACCACACAGGTCGCGCTCTATACGAAGACCCACTATCCTGCAAATACCACTAAACAAACAAAAAAAAAAGGGCTAAAAGGCAAAGAAATGTTTAACAATTGTCAAATTATACCACGCGCACGCGTAATTATAGCAACTAATGTATGAGTAATAAAAATCATTAATAAAATAAAACAAAAATAAAAAAAAAAAAAAAAAAAAAAAAAAAAAAAAAAAAAAAAAAAAAAGAGGAGTACGCCTAATTGAACCTAAATTAAATCAAAGACGTACACAATAAATTATGATAAGTAGATAGGAAGAAGAGCTCATATATATAGAAATAACATTTACAAAAAAATAAATGCTTAGCCCTAAAATGAGATTATATCATATCAGGTGCAAAATGGACAAGAGATTAATGACCATATTGCTTGGCATCGTCTTTTTGATACGAGGAGGAAACTGCATCTTTGGGTACGACTGCGGGAGGAAGCTGACAAACCTCACCACGGTATCATTAATAGACATAGGTGAATGCGAAACGAAGAAGGAAGAAACGAGATCGACCCAAATCGAAGCGCAGCTACTGCAAATCAACGATTATAACATTATACACGCCAGAGAATGTAGAATTAAAATCAAAAGAACAGTACATCACTGCGGCATGCATTCACATACGTCTGCAGTGCTATTCGGAGAAATAGAATATTTCAAAGAAATCACAAAAGACGAATGCGAGGGCATACAGCTGACAGGCACATTTAACGGGTTCGGTTTATCGCTTATGCATCTAGAAAGAAATAGCACCACAACAAGATCGGTGATACTCGCAGGGAAGTTAGATAAGGACTCGCACTGCGAGTCCGGTGCCAATTACGATGACCCCTACGGCACCTTCACGGACGTTCTAGTTACGGGTTACGTAACAATAGAAATTTACGACTACGACATAAAACTGAACCTCGAAAGCGACAAGGTATTCATGCAAGACGGTACACCCTGCAACGCTAAAGCACGTCGCTGCATCAGTGGAAACGGTGGCAATGTGTTTTGGAATACGCTCCCCGAGCAGATGTGCGGTGCAAATAAATACACTGTACTATACGAGGGATTCATGACAAAAGTAAGCGATCCCGAAGATAAAAATGTCATGTATTCATTAGACACGAAAGAGTTTTCGTTTGCACTATTGAAAACATACGAGGAAACGATTTGTGGCATAACATTCATTAAAACAGAAGTGGCGCGATTCTTGATAATTGAGAACCCAAGGTCCAATCACCTAATTCAAAAACAGGAAGTAGCGGCAGCAAACGTCGACATCTTTGCATTCATAAACGCCAAAGCATTATTCCTAGAGAAACATCTGAAAAGGCAAATGAAGGACATGTACGAAATGCTTGTGCTACAGCGATGCAAGCTCGAAAGAAAAGTTATAGAAAACGCCTTAGCCATTGCTACGCTACAGCCTAGTGAGCTCGCTTATCAAATACTCGGGGAGAGGGGGGTGATGTCAGTACCTGCTGGAGAAAGCGTACATTTTATTACGTGCCTACGCGTAAGTGTAGAAATACGGAAAACAGAGGACTGCTACAATGAAATACCGGTATTACATGGCAACGAATCGCTATTCCTAGCGCCAAGATCACGCATACTCATTGGACACGGCAAAAAGATCCCATGCTATACGCGCATGCCGCCTATGTTCAAGATAGGAAATATATGGTACAGAATGATGCCCGAACTAATAGACGCGCCTACTCCAACAATAATTGAACCAGAATCCCAAACTGACTGGAAATACACACCCACCGAGGCCCTCGCCACAGGAGGCGTGTACTCCGAAAAAGACCAGAAAAAATATAGGGACTTAGTAGTATTTCCGTTAGAACGGCCGTCAGTATTGAACCAAGTGGCTATGACCGTAAGCGGTAGGCAATCAAGTAAAGACGGGATCACTATAGCAGGATTTCTCGACGAGGCAATGCTGGAGAAAATAGCAACAAGTACATGGGCCCGGGTATACGCCTCCTTCCTAAACTTCGGCACACTATCGGCAGCTGTGATTGGCCTTATAATGCTACTACGATTAATCAAGCTATGCATAGACGCGACTATTCGATCATACGTACTGTACGAAATATTCGGATTCTCCTTTAAACTGCTGGGGGCAATGATGAGCTCCGTAACAGCACTACTTATACACAAAGACAACACGAGAGAGAGAAAGGTAGATACCGAAAAAGGAGAAGAAGAAGTCACGCCCACCGCACCCGAAGCACGCATAGAGCGCGCGACTATGTACCCGAACTTGGAACGAGCAAGCGTATAAAGTACGCCTTAAAAACCATGGAGGATCCTCGTCTAGGCAATAACAATTTAAGATAAACTATAAATGTAAAAGATACATAAGGAATAATTAAGTAAATAATGTACGGCGAAAGCGCATCATACCCGTGTAAGATATCATCTCGATACATCGTAAGCGCCAACACTAAACTGCGGCCGATATAATAGAACATAGCTACATAGCGCCGCCACACACGAGTGCAACACACACGTAAGGAAGCGACACATAAGCACGACGACCTATCCTACCAGCGCAACATACGTTTAAAACCGTCCAAAGATATAGTAGAGCATAGTCATATAAGTGCCGCTACGCACAAGCAGAACACGTGTACGCTACGAAAAGAGAAAGTGACATAGCAGGCAGCGGGCCGCTAGGCAAGCAATAGCCCATACACTTACACACACGAATGCAGACGATAGCACGGCCCCGAAAAGAAGGATACTCAAGAAGCAGCGGTGCACGCGGCACGAAAGCGAGCAAATAGACCGAAATAGCTAGAGTATAACAATGTTTAAAACTATACGCCACCACTAACATACCGCTCACATCGATAAAATTACTTTACAACACTCAAATAAAGAGAACAATCTAAAGGGCACCGAAACCCAATGACGTTAATCAAAGAAAAATTCTCACGACAAAACGAGCTTCATGTCCCCCCCCCCCCGCACATAAAAATCACATAACAAAAGATATACGAGACCTCGCGATCGCGATCTATTTGCGAAAATCACCATACGAAGAAAATCAAAAAGAGTAGGAAACACAACACGAAAGCGAACACAGCCGCTTAAGGGAATTTGTTATCAACTACGTAGGAGCAATTTTAGGGAATCAAGCAAATAAATAACGAATTAAAACATTTTTTTTTCTTCTTTTCTCTCTCTTCTCTTTCCGCACCCTTTTCATGTACGAACTCACAACACAATAATGAGCATAGACTTTACATAAAAACATTTCACGCAAATCTATACACCAACTTAAACCGCGCAAGCATTTCAGCATACACGCGGGCGTAGATCAATGCACACACACTTTCACTTATGAAATCAAAAGGCACCTTTTCAAATAAACAACACTTTTTGCTTTAATTTGAAAAAAAATTTTTTTTTTTGAATCCTTAACGAGCCCAGCTTCGAAGCGAATCTCTTGTAGACTATGCATGACAGGCAGCGTACACCAATTCACCTGGCACGTCCACGGGACACATGCATTTCTTGCAAATTGGAACTTCCATGCCAGCCTCTACCTCCCACGTCTCGCCAGCCTCGTTTTCCCACCTCTCAACATGACAGCGCTCATAGCCGTCATACGCGTCCTATGAAAGGAAAAACAGAAATAAGAAGAGAGAAATTTAAAGAAAAAAATATATATATATATCTTACGATGACGTTGTAGCCCACAAGGAACTGCAACCGGCCGTCGTGAAGCCTAAACGTCAGTAACTTCCCATTAACGGGAATCTCAGCCAACACCTTATTGAACATCTTGGTATAACGAGAACTTGCAAGGCCTGTACGTTGCGCACCGCTCGCACGATCGAGTGTATATGAAGCTCGCTCTTTGGATATTTTCAAAAGCCAGAAACTGGGATGGTATCATAGAAGCGCACACACACAGCTCACGAGTTCAAAAAAAAAAAAAAAAAGAGGGGGAAAAGAGAAGGAAAACGGATTAAAATAAGTCGAAAATCCCAAAAACAATGAGTAGAATTAAAAAAGGCACTCCGCAAAAGTCAAAAAAATTAGGGGGCAATGGAGGGAATATACTGCGTATACAAGTAACGGACAAATTTAGTCTCATAAATTTAATTGAATGATTAGCATAGTATAGTTAGAAAAAGGAAAAAGCGAAAGGATAAAACTGCAATAGGTGCACATACAAGCGAACATCGGTAAAAACTGACAACACGCATGAGGGCCGTGAAATCTCGCGATTTATACGCATAAACCGTGAGGATGCATTTCAAGTACGATCGCACGAGTAAGAAAGTGAAAGAGAGCCCAACGCAGTCCACCCGCGGGGCCAGCAGACGGCATTTGCTTATGCTCCTGTATTACCATGGGCATAGACATGCAACAGACCGATGCGCGCGCGAAGAAGAAGAGACAGGCACAGCGGGTCTCGGCCGCGAGCAACAGCCATAGCAATCTCATACAGCTGGCACAGCAGACGATCACAGTGCGTAATGCGAGCCGACGGCATATAGGCATTTATACCATCGAAAAAAATGCGCTCACACGAGAAGATGAACTTTCGTAGGTTTGACCCCCGATATATATACTATCTAAAGAAAAGAAATACATACGAAGGCCTCGCGATCATAATCCATCGTTAATTATCTTACACAACGCGGTAGCCGGCGCTAGGAAGGAAAGCAAAAAAATTATATGGAGTAAAAGACGGTGAACAGTAAAAAGAAAACTTTAGAGATCGAATATTAATTTAAACATTCCTTTAATACGTTTAAAAAACAATAGTTAACACAAACAGTACATAGACAATTTCACATACAGATTATTTTTTTTATCCGCACGAATAATTACACAAACAATAGCACTTTGCACCAACACACACTAACTAACTCCACAAAGTCATATGAGCCTCAGCAACACTATTAGCAGGGAGGCAATAATTAAAGTAATCGGTCGGCGCAAGCATATGAGTATCATACGGTGGAGTCAGACGAAGCGAGGGCGGTCTCATAAAATGCGTACGAACGCAGATAGGGCACATGTACCCTGCAGAATTCACATCGTGACACACGGGCCCCGAGAAAACGGGCGGAGGGTAGATCATCCTAATAAGCCCCTGTAGCGCGCGTATGAACGGGTCCGCAAGGGATAACCACCCGAAATGAGATACAAGCCGCTCGAACTGCTCAAGCAAACGATACAACGTAACGCGTCTGCGTTCCTCTTCTCCCTACACAATGAAATAACAAAAGTCAAATAAATTTTTTTTAGTTAATACAAGTAAATGACGAAGAAAGAAAAGAAAATTTTCCTTTCTCTTTCGATTTTATAAGTACAAAAAAAATACACAAACCTGAGCGAAAGTTAGGTACATGTTGTCGAATTGAAGTTTTGCTTGAAAATACGGCGAACGCGCAAACCCTGTCCCTTTATACATCATACAAAACCCCCTTTCCACCAAAAATTAACTCCTACGCGTGAGGGAAGATACCAAAGATTGCGACTTACGGGGAAAGAAAGGTAATAAAAAGCGAATTTAATTAACAATATGACAGACGGACGCTAGACGAATCGGAAACGAGAAACAGCACGTAAGCACGTGCAACGGCTAGGTCGACGGGTAAGGAGCAATACGTAGATCCACAAAAAAAAAATAAATAAAACGTCACTCAAAAATCATTTCACAGAGACAATCCGCGCTTCTAGACTGACAAATAAGAGCAGCTCGAAGCGCGGATGATAGGATTACAAAAAAAAAATTCGAGGGTCCATCGAAGGCATGGGAAGGAAATTATGTACGGTAGCGCACAAACGCATAATAAATTTAATTTGTGTGATACTCTGTAAAGAAGAGACGCGCTCTTCTCCTATTTATAAGCGCATATAATACTCACACGTACGCATAAGGATACATAAAGAATGCGAAGGAAACACTCGCGCTCAGTTGTATACTAAATAGAGCGGACATTCAAAAATCAGTAAGCCGCCAAACAGCTGCACGCCGCCAACGAGACTAGGCATTAAGACTAGGCGAACTCATTTGATCAGTAGAAATCAAAGATACTGTCATGTTTCCCAACGGAGCACCACCGCCAGCCGAAGCCCCGGAGGATGGAGCCGGTGCCGAGAACATACAGGCACCAATACATTCACCGGACCCAATGGCAGACTGGATGGCGCAGTTAGTCGAAAATCGACATATTTACATCGACGCCGGCCCTTTTCAATTCCAACTCATAATGAGAGGGAACGAAGTGGGGTTCTTCCTCGCCGGACACTTCATCGGCACCCTCCACCGATTCCAGCGCTGCCACGTGAGGGGCTGGGCCAATGGCCCACCCACGTGTTACCACTGCGGTCGGCCCCGCTACGAAGACGGCAATTTGCTCTTCGACCTGTTCGACTGAGCGCGGACTAAAAGGATGAATAAAGGCGAGTCAAGTGTTAAACAAGTAAATTTTTTTGTAATAATAATCGCAATATCAGAATGAGCATGAGAATCCGGCTACAATGTAAATCATAAAATTATAATCCGACCTCTCTTTCCTAATAATGTTAAGTGCCTTAAGCAAAAGTGTTTCCTTTTTATAAAAATAAGGTTAGTAATAAGCAAAATTCTTTCAATGTTCTACAAAATGATGTAAATGAAAAGCAAAAAATGCTTTCAATGTTTTTAAAAAATAATGTTAAACAAAAAAAAACTCTTTTGATCTTTGTACGTAAGAAAATAAGTAAAATTCTCTCGATGTTCTTTTCAAACGGAATGACAAAAATAATATTGTAATAAGCGAAAACACTCCCACGACCCCGTTAGATAGTAAGGAAATTGTAATCAACGACGCCTAAATAAAGAATCCTCGTAGCATAATCTGACTATTATTTAAAAGAAAAAAAATGTATACAACAAAGTAGATTAAGAAAAAAAAACACGCCACGATCAGGAGCTCGTGATTTGTTAAAGGCGAGGGAGGTGTAATTGTTGAGATTGGTTGCCATGGGGGGAAGGTTGCGAGAGAGGATAAGGCAGGCTCCGTTTGGTTTGACAACTATTATTAATCTGACTTAAAACTACTAAATACAAGCTATTTAACTATTTACAACATTGATCGTCTTCCCGCTCTCGCCTCAGCTGAGGCGGCTCGGCGGGGAGACCTGCGGATAACTTGCGCCTCTAGCGACGGCGCTACAGCCACTCCCTTCCCAGTGAGAAAGTCTTTTTGATTTTCGAACGAAACTTTACGTGGACGACGGGGTGATGCAGTAGAGGGTTGGTCTTGTGTGGGCTGCTCAACTGGAATTGGTGTGCTTTGGGACGGCTGCTCTGCTGGGGCTGCTGCGTCCTGATGTTCCATGTAGGCGGGCTTGAGTTGATCCGTTGAGACTACCTGTGCATCTCCGTCGATATCGAGGTTGAAAGTGCGATCGTCTATGCGCTTGATGATGCGATGCGGCCCCGAGTACGGCGGTTCTAGCGGTTTACGCAACCGATCAATTCTTCTGAAGACGTGTGTGCACGTGGCCAGGTCCTTGAATACGAACGGCTTCTTCGACGAGTGGCGTGACGTTGGCACTGGCTTAATTTCTCTGAAGAGGTGTCGGAGCTTTCGTACGAAGGTGGACTTTTCGGTGATCGGTGTACTCGGTGCGCAAAAATCTCCGGGAAGGCGTAGCGTTGTTCCATATACCATTTCGGCTGGTGAGGCTTGAAGCTCGTCCTTGAAGGTGTTCCGAAGGCCTAACATGACCATGGGAAGGGCCTCAGTCCAGGGTTGAGTGGCGCACTTCAGCGCGGCTTTTAACGTTCTGTGAAAGCGTTCGATTAGGCCGTTGCTGATAGGATGATAGCTGCAAGTCCTGACGTGTTTGATGCCGAACAGCTTTGCAAGCTCCTGAAATAAGTCCGATTCGAACTGGCCTCCGCGATCGGATGTTATAAAGTCCGGGGCTCCGTGTGAGCTGATCCATTCAAGCAGCGCTTGAGCTACTGTGCTTGCTACCATATTAGGTAGCGGAATTGCCATCGGCCAGCGAGAAAAGCGGTCAATTATTGTGAGACAGTATTGTTTGTTGTCGACTTTCGGTAGCTTGATTAGGTCGATGTGTATGTGAGCGAAACGACTGTCTGGCTCGGTGAAACGACCTAGTTTTGACCGATTGTGTCGACTTATTTTCGACGTCTGGCAAGCTGTGCAGCACTTGGTCCAGGCGGAGACTTGTTTTCTCATACCTGGCCAGACGTACCTTTCTGCCACAGCGCGAACAGTAGCTTTAATGCCTGGGTGCGAAAGATTGTGTTGTACTTCGTAGGCTTGACGTCGGAGCCGTTCCGGTAGGTATGGTCGCACGGCTCCGTGGGCGACGTCGCACCATACGTCAAAACCGTTGAGTACGATGCATTGCAGGTCCAGGCTGTTGTCCTGTGGCATTTGTTTTAGCTCGACGTCGTTGGCTTGTGCTTCAGCGATCAGATTTGGCGTGAGCTGGCTTGGCATCGAGATTGTTGACACTTCGTTGGTCGTGTCATGTGATTCTTCGAGAATCGGTGACGTCTCGCTTTTGTTATTGTTGTTGGCTTCTATGTCCTCTGTCGGTTCGGTGCGCGATAGGGCGTCGGCGACGATGTTGTCCTCTCCTCGGGCATGTTTCAGCGTTGTGTTGAACCTGCTGATGTATTCGAGGCTTCGTACTTGGCGAGGCGACGCTTTGTCCGAACGTTGGTGTGCGGCGTACACAAGCGGACGATGATCGGTGAACGTGGTGAAGGTTCTGCCCTCGAGGATGCGCTCGAAGTGTTTGATCGAGGCGCTGATTGCGAGAAGCTCACGGTCGTACGTGCTGTACTTGCGTTGGGTAGGGTCGAGCTTCCTAGAGAAAAATCCTAAAGGACGCCATGTGCCGTCGGGCTCTTTCTGCTCGAGCACTGCGCCGATGCTGATGTTCGAGGCGTCTGTTCGGAGGGCTAGCTCGGCGTCTGGGCGTAAGAAGGTGTTGCAGGCTGCTTCGATGATCGACTCCTTGCATTGCTCGAATGCTTCCACGGCTAGCTTGGTCCAGAGTAGCTTGGCTTTCTTGTTTGGCAGTCCTTTGAGGAGCTCGTGTAGTGGCGCTTGGATCTGCGCGGCGTGAGCTATACATGGCCGATAGTAATTGAGCATGCCGAGAAACCGACGAAGTTCGGTAGCGTTCGTCGGCTGCTGGTACTTTGTAATTGCCTCTATCTTGGCCGGTGGTGGGCAGAATCCGTGGTTGGAGACCTGGTAACCAAGATAAAGTACTTGGGGCTTACCGAAGGTGCATTTTTCCTTGTTAACCTTGAGGTTTGCTTCGCGCAGGGTCTCGAAAAGCTTTCGTAGGTGCTCGAGATGTTCCGTGTGCGAGTTTGAGGCGATGAAAATGTCGTCGACGTAGGCTTTGGCGAACGGCAATTTTTGTAGAATATGGTTTATCGTCCTTTGCATTGATTGCGCTGAGTTTCGCAATCCGAGTGATGTGCCTAGAAATTCAAAGAGGCCGAAAGGCGTCGTAACGGCTGTCTTCTCGATATCATCGTCGGCAACAGGGATTTGATAAAAGGCCTTTTGCAGGTCTACCGTTGAGAATACATTGCCCGAGCTCTCCTGTAGCAAGTCCTCGATAATTGGCAATGGATATCGGTCCGGAACTGTGATGGCGTTCAGGCGTCTATAGTCGCCCGTGACGCGCCATGATCCGTTCTTCTTTGGCACAAGATGTAGCGGGCTCGCCCACTGGCTGTTTGATGGGCGAATAATACCTTGACTCAGCAGGTCATCAAAAACTTTCTTCGCAGCGGCCAAGCGATCGCCTGTGAGTCGGCGAGGTCGTTCCGAAATCGGCGGTCCAGTAGTAATGATGCTGTGTTTTACCGGTAGACTCTTTATTTGCACTGGTCCTGATGATGTCTCGAACAGGTCGGAGAATTCTTCGGTGAGACGTATGTACTGTTGCGCAACAGTGTCTTCTGCTGCTGTCTCAAGAGTCGAGACCGAGTGAATTGGCGCGAATCGCAGCGATCCTTTCGCCGATAGGCCAGTGAGAGAGTCGATGATTCGCTGATTTCTGCAGTCAGGTAGCAGTCCGTGACGTGCCAGAAAATCCGCGCCGAGAATGGCCAGTGGGACGTCCGCTATGATAAAATCGCATTGAAATTCTCTTCTCAAACCTAGGTTGAGAGATTTCTTCATCTTGCCATAGGTAGCGATCGGCGCGTGATTTGCTGCGTACAGCGTTAACGGCTGGACGATAAGCGGCTTCGTCGAGCGAGCCCTGGGCAAGAGCGACACCGACGAGCCAGAGTCCACCAAGTACAGCACATTGTCGCGTCTATCGCTGATGTGCAGGCGCGCGTCGCTGCCCGCGTGGGTCTCTGGCGCTTGTTTCAGAGGCGGGCTTGTCAGTTTCCCGCCGGAAACGTACAAGGCTTAGTGCAGCGATCGGCCTCGTCTCCGAATTTGCGATGGTACCAGCACACACCTGGCTTGGCTGGTGTGACTGAGCGACGACGTTGCTTGCTAGGTGATCGTCGACGATCGCGAGAACGGCGTGACTGCGGAGATCCTCTGGCTGTCTGTTTAGACATATACTGCTCCAGGGACAGTCGGAGCGCTGCGATCTCTTCGACGATACTTTGGGGATCGAATTGTGGCGTGCTTCTCGGTGAGACGGCCATGACTGTGCCTCCAGACTCGACGAGCTTGTCGGCGGCCTCGGTCAACTCATCCATCGTAGCGGTCTTGAGAATGCTCAAAAACATCGAGGCTGCTTGTGGTAGAAGATCGAGCCATTTGACCTTTAGAGCTTCTTCTGTTATCTTGTCGCCGGCGAGCGTTTTCATTTTCCGCCACAGAGCTGATGGCTTATCGTTGCCTCGGGCTAATCCTGTTAAAAGCACATGCAGCTGTTTCTCGGTAGAGTCGGTCGTGCGATGAACAATGGTTTCTTTTAAAGTCGTATACTTGTTCTCGGTCGGCGGCGGGTCGATGACATCCATGAGCTCGACTGCTGTATCCTGGTCGAGGGCACCGACGATAAGATTGAATTTTTCATTGTCCTCGGTGACGCCCTTGGCGGCAAAAAGGCAATCAGCTTGCACGAACCAGGCTTTTGGCGCGCTTCGCCAAAAGCGCGGTAAATCGCACTTGTTTTGATTCATTCTGGCGGCAGGCGGCTCTTTGTTGATGTTTTGATCGTTGGTGTGTGTAGCTGGAACTTCTGTGGCTTTATCGATGATTGTCTTCTCGCCGAGGTCCGAATCTTCATCGACCGAATGGTATGGAGATTCCTCCTCGGGAGTTTCTTTTCCAGAGCTCCGCTTTTTCGCGTCTTCGAGGAGAGCGGCGCTCTCTTGAAATGATGGACCAGGGAATCCTTTGAGGCGAGATGATTCGCGCGTAGAATTGTTTGACGAGTATCCCCTTCCTGTTCCTTTGCTGTTCATTCCGTCAGACGAAAAACTTTGACGAAAAACTCGGGTCACCACTGTTGAGATTGGTTGCCATGGGGGGAAGGTTGCGAGAGAGGATAAGGCAGGCTCCGTTTGGTTTGACAACTATTATTAATCTGACTTAAAACTACTAAATACAAGCTATTTAACTATTTACAACATTGATCGTCTTCCCGCTCTCGCCTCAGCTGAGGCGGCTCGGCGGGGAGACCTGCGGATAACTTGCGCCTCTAGCGACGGCGCTACATAATGACCCAGTCACAAGGGTCATAGCATCCCTACGGCCACGAGTAGATAAAACACCGGGGCGGCAAACCAGCGCGGTGCAACACCAAGTCCCGAACGGGCATGCTAGTGTACGGCCGCACATGTACACCGCGGCACGTAATTGTGTGAGCGCGCATACAGATAAGAGCAACGAACGTCAGTGCGCGCCTGCACACGTACACCGCGGCGTGCACTGATGTGAGTGCGCCCACGGCCAGAGCCGTGAACGCTAGTGTGCGACTGCACACGTACACCGCAGCGCGCACTGGTGTGAGTGCGCACACGGACAGAGCCGTGAACGTTAGTGTGCGACTATACACGTACGCCGCAGCGCGTACTGGTGTGAGTGCGCACACGGATAGAGCAGCAAACGTTAGTGTGCGCCCACTCACGTACGCCGCGGTACGCACTGGTGTGAGTGCGCACACGCATGGAGCAGCGCGCGCTTGTGTGAAGCATAACTCGCGCTTGCAAGCTACAAGTCGAAATTTATGATGCCTCCGTTACCGGGAATTCGATAGGGTAACCGGCTCGGGCAATTCGCAGAAAAAACGGATGTTGGCAAAAATCAGGTCACAACTTGCAAGCGAAGAAACTAAGGGGACGGCTCAAGCCTTCGCCTAAGATTCCCAGAAACGACCGATGGGAAAAAACGCGCAGCCCGCAAGCTCTAGAGGACACATAAAGTTCACGGCGACCCTCGCTCAGACAAAGAGGGTACGGCAGCAACAAACAGTATATAAACCGAGACTCAGAGAGTCTCGGGGCCAGTGTTCATTCTCGGTTCGAGGCGTACACATCGACGCTCGTCGGTTCGGTATTCACGTACATCTTTACTTCTCGAGTCAAAGTTCGCAGTTTACTTGAAAGCCAGCCTGTTGCTCGGCTCCGACCAGATAAAATCAGTGCGAGTTAGTTATTCGAAAAGTACGCGAGCCCGTCCAGCTGCAACCACCGACGCTGCCCAGCACGCCGACGCCGTGCCGGCTTCATCGACACCGAGAACACCCTCATCGACACCGAGGACACCCTCGTCGACGCCGATCTCCTCGACGCCGATCTCGCCGACGCCGATCACCCTCACCGACGCCGCACCAGCCAAGGCCAGACCGTCACGGGCCCGCCCTACAACAGCCACCACACCGACGCCTTCAGTCGCCGCACCGAACGTCGCCGCCGAAGATAAGAACACCGGTACATAGTAAGCAACATTTATGTAACTAGGATTAAGGTTAAATAAACAGTCTTGTGTGTGTGAATCCAAGTCCCTGTGTTATTCATTTCTCCACCACGCCCCACCCAAGAGACATAGAGTCGAGTCATTAGCTTTCAGTCAGCTGGCATATTTTATTAATAATAAATAGATGGTCAAACTAGCCATCACATAACTCATGAATCAAACCACTTTGTTCATAGGCAGAAGAGAATAATTCCTTGATCATTTCAGAACAGCTTTGCGTACCCTTCAAATTTGACATGTTGCATCATTCCCATACATCAAGAGTATGCAACAGCGACATGTATTGTTAAATTGATATCCTAGATCTGTAATTCTAATGCACATCTAGTTTTTATTTGCATGCATTGTAAAATACATTATTATCATTAATGCATAATAATTTATATCGCTTCTCTCATGAGCTTCTATAGTCACAAAATTATGGAATTTTTTTGATAAATTATGTTTTTTATTATTATATGTATAACTGCAGCTTCAATGCAAAGTAATGACGCCTGTTCTGTCATTGGGTTTAATAAATAAATCAGTGGATAAGTAGTTGAAAAATAATTTGTAGATTTAATAAACGATTCTATTGTGTAAACAAAATAAGAGTAAGCTTCTCGTTATAAAAAAGTTCTTTGACAATGAATTAGCACTGGTTTTCGAAAGTGGGCAAGTATATCTTGATATCATTTCATCGTTGTTTTTTTTATTGGATCATAAATCGTTTACCATCAAGAAAATTCTTATTAATCTTATTCTCACTTATTCCGGAGGCAAGCAATACTACTGGTTTTTTTATGTCAAACAGTTGAGAACGAAATTGCGAAATTGATTATTTTGACTGAGGTTTGTTATGCAGCCTTACTAAAAAGGCATACTTAATAATATTCAATGGCTTCCTTATGTGTATTTCTGAGAGATTATATGATAAATTGATTTTTAAATATCAGGTTTTATTATAAAAGTATTCAAAAATAGATTTACCACGCTACTGTGAAATTGTTAAATTCAAATCAGGGTTGGAAAAAAGCAAAAAGTTTAATGTTAGTTTTCGTGTCGCCGCATCATTATTTCAGGCTCCCACATAATTTGATTTTCAGTCGGGTTAAATTTTATTATTAAAATTCAGTTCCAAAATTATAAAGTGTGAACCTTTCTTCGTCGCATAGAAAGTCTTCAGCAACATTCTATTAATTCACAAAAAAAATTACTGAAAATTATAATTTTTTAAATAAATGCGTCAATTACAATGATTTCTGTTACCCAAAATTTCAATTTCATTAACTGTTTCTCTAACTGATCACTTTCTTTATAAAGACTACATATAGAAATGTAATAAGTATGATTTATTTTCGTTTATTTTCTTGATTTATTTATTTCCTGCAATCACACCATATTCTTTCTTAAGCTTTGATATGACGACAATCAATTTTGACAAATGCTAAATTCTTGAATGAAAATAAAAAAAGGATGAGGTAATTAATTTTTGTATTCATAAACTTTTAAAGAATAATAATAATTGAAATTATAAGAAATTCGGTTCTAGATCATATTTTTAATAAAACTTTTCTTATCTTTTATTCGCGTCTTAAAGTGCGAAAATTATTTCTTTTTACAAATTATTTTTAACAGACTAATTGAACAAAATAGAAAAAATGTTCAATCCATGACCAACAGTGAATTACTATAGTTTAGCAAGTTAGGAACGAAAAATAAACGATTTTTTAAATTAAAAAAGTCGCACACATTTACTATTTACCACGATTTATTGAAAAACTTGTAAATAATGGTATTTCATTAAAAATTTATTGATAATTTCTATGTTTCATTGACAATTAATCTCAAAAAAATTTAAGTAGGTAGTTCTCGATAGGGTAGTAGATGATAGAAAGTAAAAAAAAACTATATTTCTTAGTGTCAACATTGAAGTTGAACATTAAAAGCGCAAATATTTAAATTATGTATAATTACCTTTGAAATTAAACTCTACCAGTGAAATTTTGAGACATATTTTACACCTTTAGACATTGCTTCGCATCAGTGAGCCCTTTTGATGGCGTTAAACGCCTCGACTTCGTATTACCATGATTAATAATCTCAAAGCTTTTTTTTTTGAACGCATCGATGATGCAAATTTATTTTTTCTTTTAACTCCTAATTTCGTTTTTTTTGACGAATGATCTGAAACGTTTGATCTGCCAGATTTATTAGAAATGTTTGCTTTATAATAATAACATAATTGACATTCATTATTAATATAAGCATTGTCAACTCCACTTATACAATTCTCGTGTGCATATCTTTGACATGTTTGACATGTTATTCGAGTTGAATTGGAATCTTCAAAACATAATACTTGACAAACATCGTTCATACTATCCGATTCACGTAATAATAAATTTTCTAGTTCTTTTGTAGATTCCTTCCAGTTAAATTTTTTATCAAATCTTTCTTTTTTACCTATTATGTTCATGTAATGGATAACGTATACTCCGCAGTTATCATGGTCGTTTGAGGCTTGATATGAACGAGTTTTGTATACATTGAGAATTTGCCACGTATTTATAGCGGTCAAAGAATTAGATATATTTTTTTTTTCACCAAAATTGAAAATTCATGAATATGTTCATTACTCTGTCACGTCACCCTTATTTTATTATAAACAATTATAATATTCTTAAAAATAATGTATATTCAAATAACGATAAACATGAAATTTCACTCTACGAACGGACGCACCAGCCTCGATCTACGGGATCTGACGACATCAAGCTAAGTGAAAAACAAAACTATAAAATTGCTAAAAACATCGAGTTCTACGAAATGAACATCGAAATCTACACCTCTTACAAAGGTGTGAAATAGATACGCCATGCAAAGCATTGATTTAATTTGAGGCGATGTCAGTTTAGCAGGAAGACCAATGAACTCGTAAAAATTAGCAAAAGCTGTTGTCAGGTTCTCACGGATGAGCAGGTGCTGACAGGTGTATGCGAAATCTAGTAGTATATATTGAGGACCCACGGAGGCCTCTGTGCGATTCGACTATCATCTTATTCGGTGGGCAGAGCTCACGTCACTTTGTACCGCGATTTTATATCATTTAGACTTGTATTAAATTGTGCCGCGAGTCCAATGCGGAGTGTAATTTGTAATCGAGACTAGTGCAGTTAGTGCAGTGCAGCCAACAAGGAACGCCAGCCAACCAGGCGCAGAGTGAGCCACGATCTACACCGAGAATCGTCCACCAGGCTTATGTATATTATTTTTAATTAGTTGAGTAAGCCTAGGTGTAAGTTAAACTTTTGTATTTGAATGGATGAATAATATTGCATTGTAATTTATAATAACAAATAATAACGACTACTCCAAATCAAATAAACCACATCATATATGTGGGGATCCTCCCTTACCCCTCGACTTGACACGCCGCTGAGCGGCGCTGCGCTGCCCAAGCGCCAGTACACGCTTGACCGCCACACGAGACACACACGTAATAAACTACTCATTAACTTAACCTCTGGCTAGTCTTTTTGCCAACCTCTCCTCCTCGCGTCGAACCAGGCTTCGGGAAGCCTTCGGGATCAAGTCATTGTCCCTCGAATCTCCTCATATATACTTTCCCTCGTTGTCACCAGCCAGAATAAAATCAATAGATATTATTTATAATAAATCGGCTCTCCAGCCGTAACAACTCTACCTTCTTCTCCCTCAAATGGCTCAAGATTTAATTCATATGGATCTATATAAGCCACAAACTTTTGATCAATGTTTATCATAAATAAACGCCAATGTTTTTTATAAAGATATGGCATTAATATTATTCCATTTGTAGGCAGAGTAATTCGAAAAAATGGGTGATTAGCTTCCATCTTATCGATTTGTTTGTCGGCAAATAATGAGCTCCCAATTACAGGAGAAATAAAAGTACAATCGTTCCACTGACGCTCATATATAGCAGCGCAACATATGTAACATCCGAATTAACAGATTTTACGTAGTTTATAAATTTAATTCTTTATCACAGAAATGGTTAGAAGTTCAATTGAAATAATAAGACGTTGATAAATTATATACTTTTTTAAATGACTTACATTAATTTATTCATCTCGATTTTATAACACACACACACACGGACACACAAAGACTGGCTTCCTCTTAGCTCGGCGACGTCCCTCTCGTACGCTGCCCCGGACGATGGAGAATCAAAATGATCTTCAGAGGAATTGGAATCACTTGAGCCCCTCACGTATATAGCAATGAATTTACTTCTCAAAAAGTATTCACACTTTAACTTTTTAAAAATGATTCTACTACTTCCCAATAACTTTTTGAACTTTGACTTTGATTTTTGTTAGACTGAGATATTAGACTCTTGCACGAGCTCTGTACGGGTCGGCTGACTCTGGGTAACAAGGCCGATTCCTCGGGAGCGCGGCCTATTTATGTCACTAAGGTTCATTTCCTTTCACCATCTAACTTCTCGCCCGGTCGTTTCCAATTCTAAACTTATCAAAAGAAATGAGATAAATTCCGATCACGTGACCTCTTAGACTGCATATGGATCGTAACGGACAATGTGTGATCGTAAACTTGTGTTGCGCTATAGCGTCGTTTATTACCGAGTATTCTGGTCAATGTGCATGAGAAAGATAAAAAGGAGATCTTTATTAGAATTTACGAACGTTCCATATGATCAGCTTATTTAATCAGCTGACCACATGGCCTCATCTCCATTAATATATTTACTTAGTTTACAGACTGATGTTACAGAACAATCACTATGCCTAGTATTTCTCACACATTTTTTTATATTCCTAAAATCAGAGTTTTATTGCAGTCTAATGGAATCTTTGGAACGTAGTAATATAAATATCTCCCGAACATGTGTGCTACAATCAATCGTTACATTACGCGGGAGTACTTAATTTACCTTTTATTATTTTTTGTAAACATATTCGCGTAATGTGACATCTCCCCCGCCCAAGTGATTCGAGCTCCTGATCGAACCAGAGATTAGTGTGCGTGTGTTTTCATTACAATATATATAAATATTACAAGGATTACAATAATATTGTTACATTACATAGCCATTAGGGCATGTCAATCAATGATTACATTTTGATACATTTGATTAATAGATACAGTATTTCCATAAAAAATTCCTAACATTTCGAAATTCTTCATATCGTTATTTCAATCATTTTGCTTATTGTTTAACATATCGGATTTCTCCATGCACTCCTTTCTCCATTGATACAGTGTATCCATTAACTTAATTAACAATTTCATTCTTTGTGCATTTCTTTACTTGCTTGACTCTGTAAATCCTTAAACTAAAAGCCGTAGCTTTATTCAAAATAATAACTATTATGATTTTTAAAGTGTATTAAAAATAAATCTGATATACGATTTCTTTAATTACATTTTCCTGCAAAATGTTTATCCTAAAAGCCATAGCTTTTCATAATTTAAAATTAATATGATATTTACAGTGCATTCAAAATAAATCTGACATATGATTTCATTAACTACATTTCTCTGCAAATTGTCTATCCTAAAAGCCGTAGCTTTGTAAAAAAAAAATTGTATTATAAAACATCCATCACCAAAAAATTAATTTATGTCGCTAACATTCTCACTATCTTTTGTGTTACAAGTTGTTCGAATAATTTTATCTACATGTAAAAAAAACCTTCGCAAATTTCAATTAATTACATACATAATCAAAAAGCAAAAGAAAAAAAAAAATTTCTTACACTATTTCATACATTAGACCTAAATTCCTCCCACGCCAAAATTTTTAACGACTCCCAGGAGTATTATTGTTACTATTTTGATCAATTTGTGGATAAATTCTATCTGGTAATGGTGGAGGTGGTGCTACTGGCCGTGGTGGTATATTTCCAGCGTCACGCCTTATTTCTGGCTGTTCGAATCGTCTCACTCCTACTCCCTGGAACCCTTGGACATTGTTTATTTCTTGTTGATCTATTCTGTTATGTAAATCCTGTCTGACTGCTTCATGTCGTCTTTGTGGTCCTAGATGTACTAATAAATGGAAAACCGAGTCCCATAGTGCTCCTAGGAAGTGCAGCGACCAACCATAGATGGTGTATAGAGCGTATGAGTGTATGGTCGTGTCAACAATCAATTTTATCATGCGAATGCACATAAATAATCCTATTATACCTGCTGATGCCGTTCCAAAAGATGTGAAGCCATTCCATACTTTGCTCCACGTATTTGATGCTATATCGTTAAGAATTTCTTCTGTAAGAAACGGGCTAATTGAAATACCTTCCGTATTTACCTGTTGTCCTGTCGCACTTTTAAGAATTTTATTTAGTACAGCTCCTCGTTCTAAAGGAAATACTATTAAATCTCGTAGTTTTTTGGTATCTCTTTCACTGTATATGCCACCAATAGCGAGAGATTCAGGACTTACGTAACGCCATTTTGGGCTATTTTTAGGCGATAATATTTCTGGCTGAGGTGCGTCAATGATTTTTGGCAATGATCTGAACCACGTTTGGCCAATTTTAAACATAGCTGGTAATCTGCCTTCGCACGTTATTTGCTTACCGTTGCCGACTAATATTCTCGTTCTTGGTGACAAGAATAATGTTTCATTGTTGTAAATAACTGGAACTTGTTCGTAACATTCATTAGTTAGGCGGATTTGCGTCTCGACACGTAAACATTTAATTATATGCAAAACCTCCCCCGCAACTACCCCTGTATATCCTAGATCTTTCATAATTTTATGGGCAACTTCTGTTGGATTCTGTGATGCAATGGAAAGGGTGTTTTCAATCACTTATCTCTCAAGTTCACATTTTGATTTTACTATACTGTAATACATCTCTTTTAACTGTCCTTTCAAGTGTCTTTCAACATATAAAAATTTTGCATTGACATAGGCAAAGGTATCAATATTTTGCGCTGCAAGTTCTTCTTTTTTTATCAATGGGTTGGTTCCTGCATTTTCAATTATGAGCAAACGAGGGTGTTCTGTTTTAAAAAATGAAATTCCACAAATATTCTCTTCTGATTTTTTCATTAATGCAAAACTGTGTTCTTCTGTCTCCAATGAATAAATAACCTCGGTTTCTTCTGGGTCTCGAACTTTGTTCATATATCCATCGTAAATTACTGAATACTTATTCATTCCACACTCTCCTGTTTCTATCAAAAACCAATAAGCTGAACTTCCATCTGGATTTATACAAGTTTGTTTTGATGCTGGACAAACTGCCCCTGTTGACAATGGTAATTTATCCGCCTCAAGATTAATTTTTGCAATATAATTTTTCATTTCTATTTCAATGAATCCGGTTACTACGACGTCATTAAACGTGCCGTACATATGAACGTATCTTGATTCTGGTTTGCATTTCCCTGTTTGGTCTAGGGATCCGGCGAATGTAACAGGTATTGTCTTGGTACCATTTCTTGGAATATCTGAAATTTTTGTGCCTTGGTAAACATATGTTCCTGTCAATTGTAGTGCCATACATTCATCATGTGTAATTTCTTTGTAATATTGAATTTCTCCGTTTGCAACTGCTGATATATGCGAATGTATCCCACAAAAGAAAACAGATCGTTTAATTAGTACTTTACATTCTTTCACCATTGTCATGCCATAATCATTTAGTTGTATAAGCTGGGCTCGAACTCGATCAATTTTAATATTTGGGCGTGAATTTTCGCATTTTCCGACGTCAATGAGCGAAATAGTTGTTATATTAGTCAACTGAGTACCGCAGTAAATCCGTAAATAGCTTCCGTCGGCAACATCCAATTTAACAGCAATATTATCAGTAGCTGTCGATTCATCCTGTGAAGTTTTTAACTATTTAATTATTATTATCTTACACTTACCCGTAAGTCGTAAAAATTTTGGCTCACATAATTTAATATTATTCTACTTTTTCATATGATCTTTTTAACCTATTAGAATGTACCATTCTCGCTTTACCAGGCTTAATTTCTATTTTTTTTTGCGGTTTATTTTCATATGTTTCTAACACTGTATGAGGTCCAGTATATTGATCATTAAATTTATGCTGTTTTCCGCCTTTTAATAAATATACATTCTCACCTACTTTAAAATTCTCTTCATTTACTTTCTTATCATAATAATATTTTACTCTTAACTTAGATTCTATTAATTTTTCGCGAGCTATCTTTTGAACATCAGCTAAATTTTTACATAATTCTTGTATATATTCTGTATATGTTTGTATTTGACCCGTTAACTCTAGTGATTTCTCAGACGGAAGATTAGGTAATTTCCCAAACATTAATTGAAACGGTTGAAAATTATGAGCTTCCTGCACTGATGAATTGTAAGACATAAAGGACATTTCAAGATAGTCGTCCCAATTATTATATTTATCAACAATAACCTTTAAATACTCTGTTAACGAGTGATGTGAACGTTCTAAAGAGCCATTCGTTTGCGGCCTAAAGGCGCTAGTGCACATTTTTTTTACTTTAAGGGCTTTTGCCATTTGTGAAAATACCTTTCCCATAAAATTGAAACCTTGATCAGTTAAAATAATCGATGGCGCTCCGAAATAACAAACGAAATTCTTTAAAAACGCATCCACGACTGTCTCCGCCGTTGCATCTGGTATTGCTACTGCTACACAATATTTAGAAAAGTTACATTGCATCGTAAGTATATTTATATTCCCTTTTTGAGTGGGTTTAAACGGTCCAACTATATCAAGACAAACTTTCTCTAAACACGTATGTGGTGTGTCCGTTATCACGCGCAAGCGTAGCGAGCCGATATCGATAAGCTCCCGCTTTCCGTCTTTTCGGCTAAGCTACATTAGTGCGGCCAACTTGTCGTTCGCATTCCTTGCTATGCGAGTCCTGTGTTGCCAATGTTGCCATTGCTGCTGCCAGCTTGTCGTGTCATCTCTCGATTCATGTGTGTATGTGTTTGTGAGTGTGTATTTGTGTGAGTGTATGTCGCGCGAGATTGAGCCTATGTCTATCGATCGATCGTTGTGCGGTAAGAGTCGTATCTTCCCGTCACAAATTCCCCTCTCCATACAACGCATCGGGGGTGCGATGTATTACTTTCGGTCGCATCACATCTGTTATAAATTATTATAAATAAACATGTCGGTCTCGATGATATTACGGTGTAATATGGTTCTATCGCCTATTTTTTTTTTTGTTTACATCCATAGCAGTATTATATTTTCAACTATCATTTTTCTTGTTATTACATGCATATTATATTATTATTTTCGGTGTGTGTGAGCAACTAGGGGAAATATCGGTATACTATATTTAGAAAGAATATTTTATTTTTATTCAACAACTTAAAACTAATGTACATATTTTGTAATTTTTTCTCGTGATTTGTGTGATTTTATTGTACATACTTGAACTGAAAAAAAAAAAAAATAAATGTAATTACATTCGTCGATGTTGACTGAATCCAATTTTCGAAAAGAATAATTTATGTTTATTAAAGTTACAAAAGAAATATGTCGGACTTAGAATTTTTCCTAATTATCGTCCAAAAGTAAATATCGTAATCTCTTAGAAGTTTCATTTTATCGGCAGTGTTGATTCTATCGGTTTCATTTCTATTAGATTTTTAATAATATTTCTATATTATTTACCGACACTGCTCGATATCGTTAAATTAGCAGGAAAACAAAAGGATTTTATGCATTACAAAAAAACAAATTAACTACTAATAAGGCGGAATGTGCGACTCGTTGTCTACTTAATTTTCGGTACGATTGCTGCTGCGTAGACTCTTTGTTGCCACGGGTCAGCGTCATTTCTTGGAATCAGTGATGATTTAGAACATGTTGATTCTCTTCTTCTCGTCGCACTTGTTTGGGCACGAACGAGTCGTGTATCCTTTCCGTCCACACTTGTAGCAAAACACGTCTCTTTCAACTGGGCAGTGCTTGTACAAGTGCCCTGGAACATTGCAGTTCCAACAGGGTAATGCCGTATATGCACGCAGTTTCGGCACGACACTGTTGTTGGCGTGATTGGGCTGCACGCCTTGTTCTTGACTTGCTTCGAAATGTGGTACGACAGCTGTACTAACTTTTATTGGCTCGATCTCGCCTGTGCTGTCGTCCAACAACACTTCACACTCGATTGTGTGTACTGCCGCCTCCGATTCGATTGTGTACGTACGATTTAGTACGTGCGATATCGTTTCTTTTCTTTCAACTTTTGATGACTTTTCGGTTTTCGATTCCGATATTATCGATGTCGTGGTTAAACTTGCTATCTCACACCTCTCGAGTTTGTAACCTGTTCTCGTCTTCGTTATTCGGATTCCTGGTTTCGAGGTTTCCTTCGTGCACTTTGCTCTTGCTACGTCGATTACATTTATCGCCATTATCGGAATTGAACTGTCGGTTGCGAGTCCTGTCGCATTACCTTCTCCTTCTGAGGTTATATCGTCTCGGCGATGCTTCTCTCTCCAAGCTGCTGCTAGAGCTCGTTGCCTCTCTGTCAGTCCCGGATGTAATTTTCTCGACTTGATCATTTTTTCGACTTTTCTTATTTGCACTCGACTTCTTGGCTTTGCTACTTGTATTTTTTGTTGTCTTGGGCTGACGTGTGTCGCGCTTGTCGGTTGGCTGCGTACTGGCGACTCCACTGTCGTTTGGCGCGCTGCTGTTGCGTGTGGCTTCTGCCGCTTGCCTTTGTGTAGCTTGTTGTCGTCCTTGTCGCACTCGCGCTGTTGTCGGTTTTATTTCGCATTGTGTATTTTTGACTTCGGCGTCGGGTGGTTGTGCGTTCGACTCGACCACTATCGATTCAATTTTTTCGTTTTGGTCATTTGAATTGCTATCGATATTCTTATTATTTATATCTATCGTATCTTCAGTTACGAAAGGTTTTATGTCGGAAACATGTACATTTGCTGTTTGTTTAAATTTTAGTTGTCGTATCTCGTACATTACTGGCGATATTACTTTTACTACTCTATACGGTCCTCTGTATCTCTGCCCAAGTTTCGATGCGTAATTGTTCAATTTTGACGATAGAGTGTAATTTCTTCTCAGCACTAAGTCATCGAGATTCAATTTCACGTCTTTACGTTTTTTATTATAATACTTAGCTTGATTTTTATTTGCGTGTTCAACATTTCTATTGACGATGTCGTATATTGCCGGTAGTCGTTCAACTCTGTTGGCCCACGCTTCTTGAGTCAATGATTCATACGGAGTTGATGAATTTTCGAGTTCATTCCTTATCGTTACGATTGTTCGCAAGTTTCTGCCGTAATTAAGGTATGCCGGCAAGAATCCTGTCGAAACATTAATTGCTGTATTAATCGCGAATGCAAATTCCGGTAGGTGTTGATCTCACAGGGTGTGATCGTGCTCCACGAAAATTGCAGTCATCGTTTTTATCGATCGATTAAATCGTTCTATTGGATTACTTTGCGCATGATACGCGGCGATTAATGTCTGTATAATGCCGAGCTCTTGCATTCTACAGGTAACGGCTTTGTTCGAATATTCCGTACCGTTATCGGTAAGAAAATATTTCGGACAACCCCATTTAAATAGTACCCGTTCTTCGAAACTTTTCAATATCGTCGCCGCGTTGGCCTTACGCAGCGCTCGAATTTCGATATATCGAGTGAAAAGATCTCCGAACACGACTATGTAGCAATTTCCATTTTTACTATGCGGGAAAGGTCCCATGATATCGGATGCAACGTGTATCCAAGGTTCTTCAAGCTCCCGTTTTCCCTGTCAATCCTGCCGGTAATTGTTGTGATACTTTATGCAGCTGACACTTCAAGCACTTTCGAACGTACTTATAAGTATCTGTGCGCATTTTCGGCCAGTAATACGAGAGAGCTACTCGCTCGAAAGTCTTCTCGCGTCCAAGATGAGCTGCGTGCGGAGTATCGTGTGCTTCGAACAGCACTTTTTTCTCGCAGTGACTGTGGTATCACAAGTTTCCAATTATTTACGTCTGGATTTAATGGGTCAGTAAGTTGACTAGGGCGATTAATATACAATGAATTATCGTGAATTCGGTAATCAGGAAATTTATCGGGATCTTTTGCTACTTCGTGTATACGGGTCACATACCACTCGTCCCAATTTGCGGCATTTTTATCGTCTATTGATGAAATTTCTTCTATCGATCTTGACAAATAATCTGGCACTTTGTGCAGTGCTCCTTTTCGATGTATTATTTCCATACTATAGGCTTGGAGTGCTGTCGCCCACCTCGCCAATCTGCCGGTAGGGTCTTTTAAGTTATGCAACCATTTAAGACTAGCATGATCAGTGATTACTCTGAAGTGCGAGCCCAAAATGTATCCACGATATTTTTCGACAGCCCAAAGGACTGCCAAGCATTCCTTTTCCGTTACCGTGTAATTTCGCTCTTGTTTTGTGAGCGCCTGACTCGCGTATGCGATCGGGTGTTCTTCGACGTTGATGTCTTGGGTAAGTACGGCACCGAGTGCGAAATTACTTGCATCTGTTTGTAAGGTAAACATTATGTCGGGGTCTGGCCTCGCTAGTACCGGAGCTTCCGTTAGCATGCGCTTTAGCGTTGTAAATGCTTGTTCTTGTTCAGGTCCCCAGTGCCAAGCGATGTCTTTCTGCGTTAGTTTCGTCAGTGGTGTTCTTATCTCGGCAAGATCTTTTAAGAAGCGGCTGTACCAACCTACCATACCCATGAAGCTTTTTAGTTGCTTGATGTTTTTCGGTGGCGGGCAGTTCAGTACGGCTTTTACTTTATCAGGATCGGTACGATCAAGTCCTTCTCAATCTATAATGTAACCTAAGAATTGAACACTTTGACAACAGAATTCCGACTTCTCTTTATTTATCGTTAAGTCTACGCTATTTAATTTGTCGATTACTTTCTCGAGCCAATATTTGTGCTCGTCAAAAGTTGAAGTAGCTATAATAATATCGTCGATATAGATAAAATCATGTGGTTGCCATTCAGGACCGAAAATGTTATCCATTGCACGTTGAAAACTCGCAGGTGCATTGCAAAGTCCGTATGGTAACCTTTTATAGTGAAATAAGCCTTTGCCAGGCAATGCAAATGCTGTAATTTCTCTGCTATCTCGATGTAGCGGAATCTGATGATAAGCTTGCGAGAGGTCAATTTTCGATAAATATTCTGCGTTCCTCAAATTGTCGAGAATAGAATCCATATGATGCATCGGGTATGCGTCTTTTTTCGTTATTTGGTTAATCTTTCGGAAGTCGATACAAAATCTAATTTTTTCCGTTCTTCTTTGGCACTATTACCGGACAACTACACCATGGGCTGTTACTTTCCATCACGATATCTTCTCGTATTAAGTGATCAACTTCATCATGCGCTGCTTTAAGCAATTTCTTCGTAATTCGACGAGGATGTTGTCTGATCGGTGCATGTCCCTGCACGTCGATCGTATGTGGTGTTATTTTTGCAGCTTTACAAGTTTTCGGTGTCGGTGGTATCTTTTCCTCGACCAAATTCTTTATTGTCGATCTTTCTATTTCTGTCGGTGTTTTTAAACCATTGATCGCTCCAACCGCTTCTAGCGAACATGTTATTTCTTTATCGTTCGGCTTAAAGTAGTGTATAATATTAGCTGGTGTATACCATTTTTCTTCGCCAGCGCATATCGTAATATTGAATTTCTTTTGTAGGTCAATTCCGAGTAAAACTTCATATTGGAGTGCCTTGTTCACTCTGAATGTTGTATTTAATGTAATATCGTCTATCGTAATGTTTATATCAACTTTACCTTCATTTTGGCATAGATCACCGGTAGGTCCTTCTAAGTATGTCGACGATGGTTTTATGTATTTTTCTAGTAATTTTGCGGGTTTTTCACCAAACCACGACGATACAGCTTCATGGTCGAACAGCATGTCAAATGTTTCACCTAGGATATCGACTTTTACATAAAATCGTGGATCACCTATTCTTATCGGTGCAGCCGGTATAAGTTCTATGTCATTTGTGTCGTAATCTCTTGGGCTTATACGATGTGAACTGTCGTTTGCGACTGTGGTGTTATCTTCGTTCACAGTTGCAGTCGAGGTATCAGTCGCCGATGTTTGTTTACGTAATGCTATTTTCTTTTTCTTCTTCGACGTTTTATTTTTCGATTTTTTATTAACGTGTTGAGGAACTGTATTATCGCTTGTTGTCGATTTCGATTGATTTGCTAATTTTCGATTTTCCAATATATTTATATCACAAGTGTACAGCGGTTCGGCCCATATCTCTGCGTCTTCCACCAGCATCGATGGCATAAATCTGAGCAAATCTGTATCTGTTATTTTTGTCAATGTTTGCACTGTGTGCAGCTTTGCTATGAAACTTTCGGCATCGACTTTATCGTTTTTTCCAAATTTTAAATCATAATTTCGCAATACTTGTTGCGTTTTGCACGTAATATCTATTTCTTGTCTATTTGATGATGTGACTGTCGATCTGTCTTCTATCGAAATTTTTTCTGCTGCTTCTGGTAGCGATTGTTGTCGAAGCGTTTCGTTTATTTGTTCTACTATGACATTATTTTGGGGAAATGAATTTTGCAATCTAGGCGATGGTTGCGTATTTGCCGGTATCGATGGAGGTGTTACGTACTCCGTAGTCGGAATTATAACAAGAAAACCTTTTATATAGTTGTAGTCGCTTGTTGCGTAGGGGTAGCGTGGAATGAAGTATAAAGTCAGAAATATGATAATAAACTTACATGTATTTATTCGGAATTGTCGATGATGGCACACACAAAAACAATACAAATGATTTACAAAGTTACACTTATGAAGTTACTCGAATTATATGCATACAATGCATGTACAATATTAAATATATTTTATAAACTTGATTAAGTCGCGTTGACACCAGAATCGATACGTAGTGTACGATTTCGTAGATATGAAGGAGGACTGATCCTCTTTTACTGTGGCTTATATACACCTAAAGTTGCCCCCGCTTCAGCGGTTGCAGCGTATGTAGCGAGCTCGATATGGCTCAATAATTGACACATATCTTGCACGCGCGTGTATATTAGGGCGGAACGAAAAAACACTTTTGACGCCGATCGCTTTGTAATAGTATTTTATCGAAAGTTTAAGATAAAAAAAGAGAAAAGCCGCGAGCTGGGCGCGAACAAATGATGTCTTCAGGTGGCGCATGAAGCCTGAAGTTTGAAATTCGTAAAAACAATATCTTTATGCTTCAGTATGAAATCGTTACCAAATTTTTCTGCACTGGATTGGCCGATTGGGCTGAAAGTTTCAGGGCTTGTTTTACATGTTGAAAGGAGTTTCTCTGTAAAATTTTAGCCCTCTAGGTGCCTTAGAAGCAAAGATATAGTCATAGGAAGGTTGAAAAATTACGTTACATTAATTTTTTTTTGTTCTTTTTCCATCTTCACACAGCTGTACGTTGCGTAATTTTGCTGCTATTAAAACGAACGAGTAACCAATTTCTTCGTCTTTTAAAGGCCTTTTCAACCATATAAATTTGTATAGTGTTTTTTAAATTTTTACTGAAGTTACAGTATAAAACGTCCAACATTTTGTGTCGCGCTCGAAACTACAATTGTTATTTTTTTTTCTGTTTCTTAAAAGTTACACATTCTAGACAAACTTGAACCCCAATGATAGTTATATGGCCTTAAAGAGCATAAAATTTCCTTTAATTTGGTGTATTTAAAAACTCTCTAGGTCCTCTAGAACCAAAGATACAGCTGTTTGAAGTTTTACCAAAAATGAAAGTACTGAATCTGTGAATCTATCATAGGCCAGATATGGTATGATCATCACACAATCGAATCTTACATTTTCAGTAAAACTTCAAACAGCTGTATCTTTGGTTCTAGAGGACCTAGAGAGTTTTTAAATACACCAAATTAAAGGAAATTTTATGCTCTTTAAGGCCATATAACTATCATTGGGGTTCAAGTTTGTCTAGAATGTGTAACTTTTAAGAAACAGAAAAAAAAATAACAATTGTAGTTTCGAGCGCGACACAAAATGTTGGACGTTTTATACTGTAACTTCAGTAAAAATTTAAAAAACACTATACAAATTTATATGGTTGAAAAGGCCTTTAAAAGACGAAGAAATTGGTTACTCGTTCGTTTTAATAGCAGCAAAATTACGCAACGTACAGCTGTGTGAAGATGGAAAAAGAACAAAAAAAAATTAATGTAACGTAATTTTTCAACCTTCCTATGACTATATCTTTGCTTCTAAGGCACCTAGAGGGCTAAAATTTTACAGAGAAACTCCTTTCCATATGTGAAACAAGCCCTGAAACTTTCAGCCCAATCGGCCAATCCAGTGCAGAAAAATTTGGTAACGATTTCATACTGAATCATAAAGATATTGTTTTTACGAATTTCAAACTTCAGGCTTCATGCGCCACCTGAAGACATCATTTGTTCGCGCCCAGCTCGCGGCTTTTCTCTTTTTTTATCTTAAACTTTCGATAAAATACTATTACAAAGCGATCGGCGTCAAAAGTGTTTTTTCGTTCCGCCCTAGTGTATATTAGCAGACCCGGACCCGCGTTCTTCCCGAAAGTCGTGAAGTCGCGGTCACCGCAGTTTTACAGCTTTTCTCAGATATTCATTCACACTCGCGGCCGCGCGTGTTCATTTCTTTGCCGTGCGAATTATATTTTCGCAAGAGTTTAATAGCAGCGGCCTAATAAATAGGTAATGGATTTTAGGCCACTCAATTCGGCATTGTTTACGCTGGCTGCGCGTGTCCGAAATGATGTTACTTTCTGTCGTGTGTGTGTAAATGAAATTATGCATAGGAGATACGTGAGATACATTAAATTGTAATTCATGCGTAGCAGCTCGCTAGCTGCTTCTCGCAGTTTTAATAATTTCTTTTTCATTGAGAAAGGTTACGTCGTAGACTGTAACAGAGGTGCAAATGAAGCTGCTAGTGGATTTAGCTTATCCTGTTCGATGTTATCTTTTTGCTGTATCGTTGAATTATTGAGGTCTAGGAGGGATTGATTTGCAAACAATGTGTCATTTAGCGGACTTTTGAATCCAACACTATATCTCGTCGAGTTTTTTATACTTTTACTGTCATTAATTTGTACCGTATCGTCAAGTTTTGATGTATTCATATCGTCTTTTGAGCAGGTTTGTTTTGGTGGATCATCTATCGTTAACCACTGTACAGCGTCGTCACCGTACGTTTTACGCAGATCTCTGCGGACGAGTCTATTTACTAATGCATCTTCATCTCCTTTGGTATTAATCCGCGAGTATTGAGCTACTTGGCGTAGCTCTGCTAACGTCTTTCCTCCATATGCTTTCGTCAAATTTTCGACATCTTCTTTCGCCAGTGGCAACATTTCTTCTGATACATTAATTTCGAAAGTCGATCCCATCTTCGTAACGTAATTATCTATGATAACTGATCTATTTTGTTTATCTACTGTACTTTCTCTTTGCAAATTTTAGGCTTTTCGGCTAGTAGATTGTCGATAAATTTCGCGTGATTTTATTTAACCAATTGGACTTTAAATTCTTAGGCGTTAATCTTTCGCGAGTTTGTTTACTTTTCAAGCTTCGAAGGTTACTACAAGGGAATCATGTACAAGTACGCGAGGATTTCAGTCGACATAGACAATGTTCATGCAAATATTTTCTGCTCGTTACTGAAGAATGTTGAAACTCAAATTCGCAAGGTCAATCTTCCTATTACGGCCTCGTGTGTGTTTGTCGAAATTGTTGTTATCAGATATTTCAAGATTTTACTGCTTTGTTTAAATGTCGATTTTGTCGAGTTTTATTTTAAAGTAGCTAAATGTTAAATTTCATCAAACACACTCGTTGTCGTTGTTGCTCACACTTACATAAATGCTTTTCTTATCATTATATCTTTTCTATTCTTATACAAGCTTAAATTTAATTATGTGTCGAACGAGCCATCATCTATTATTGAGTTTATCGAATTCGCCAATTTTGTGCGTCTATTAGTGATTGGATAATTTTTCAATGAATTTAATTAGTTAATCAATTTCGAATTTCGCGATTGATTCACCACGTTGTAAGGGTGCCAATTTTGTGAGGCGTCCTTTCGTGAATCGGGGTTTTACAGCGATAACTATTTTCGATTTTTATCTAGGGTTGTCTCACCACGTTATATGGGCGCCAATTTTGTGATGATAAATTGGGCGAGGTGAATAAATCGTAAGACAAGGATCAACGTTTAAATGATATCTTAAAGTATATTGCATAAATAAATAGAATTGAGTTAATAATTACAAAGTGTGCTCGGGGCGCCACTGCGTGTAGAGCATGCAGACTCTCTCGATTTTAATGTCTCAGGGGCGCGAGTCCCTTTAATTATTTTAGCTAAACCGATTCCCGATGGCTCTGAGCGGGTGTAGGTGTGTGTGTGTGTGTGTGTGTGTACTTGAGGTAATCGCAGGCCGGCCTCTTCGGCGTCGACGTCGTCGTGAACCCTCTCGATGATGGATGGCGGTGGCGTGGCTGAAGTGGCAGGCAACACGTCAGGATGGATCGATCCAATTGTCCAGTGATATGTTGGACTGGCACTGGTCACAAATGCGATTGCACGTAGTCGGGTGATACTGTCGACTTGTATCACACGACACGATAACGAATCAATTTCTCGGTTTCGGCCGATATCGGAAGTGCGGTTGTCGGCGTCTCAATTACGAATTCGAGAACTGATTGCCGGCGTCTTAGCGACGAAATTACGAGTTGCACTCCGAACGAATTTGAATATGCCGGACCGAGGCTCACTAGTTGAACGTGAAACAAAGAGTGTCCTCGTCAGTCGCCCTTTTAAGTGTTCGAGCCTGATCGATAATCGCACATGCGAGCGTAGCGAGGCGATATCGATAAGCTCCCGCTTTCCGTCTTTTCGGCTAAGCTACATTAGTGCGGCCAACTTGTCGTTCGCATTCCTTGCTATGCGAGTCCTGTGTTGCCAATGTTGCCATTGCTGCTGCCAGCTTGTCGTGTAATCTCTCGATTCATGTGTGTATGTGTTTGTGAGTGTGTATTTGTGTGAGTGTATGTCGCGCGAGATTGAGCCTATGTCTATCGATCGATCGTTGTGCGGTAAGAGTCGTATCTTCCCGTCACAATTTATAATACGTATCATTTTTTGAATCTTAATATTTCGTGTCCACTTTTCATCGATGTGTTGTCTTTATGAAACCAAAAAGCCCCTCCTACTAAACCGAAAATCATACTAGGAAATCTGTGAAATTTCGACCATTTTCCTACAAACTGCTCTAATAAATGTAGTAATGATGAAGTGGAAAGATATTAATATAATAGTAAATGGCTGCTTAAGTCCGCGAAAGAGAGAAAAGTCCCAGAAGACATGTTATAAGTGACCAACGCTAAGCCGAGTCTGATAAGCATCTGGGACTGACTTTTTCGCGGCTTGAGCCCGGATACTATTTTGCGTACACAATGATCCGAACATCATTTTTTCCGCTTTGCGCAGTGGCAGAAAAGTTGTCATTTTTGGGCGTTTGTATGACATTTAATTTTTTTTCACGGTACCACAAAAGTCGCTTTCAATTTATAATACGTATCATTTTTTAAATCTTAATATTTCGTGTCTACTTTGAATCGAAGTGTTGTCTTTATGAGACCAAAAAGCCCCTCCTACTAAACAAAAAATCATACTGGGCAACCTTTGGAACAATTTCGACCATTTTTCTACAAACTGCTCTAATGAATGTAGTAATGATTGAAAAGGGAGATATTAATATTACAGTAAACTGCTGCTCTAGTCAACGAAAAAGAGAAAAGTCCCAACAGACATGTTATAAGTCACCGACGCTAAACCGAGTCTAATAAGCATCTAGGACTGACTTTTTCGCGGCTTGAGCCTGGATACTATTTTTCATACACAATGACCTGAACATCATTTTTTCCGCTTTGCGCAGTGGCAGAAGAGTTGTCATTTTTGGGCGTTTGTATGAAATTTAATTTTTTTTCACGGAACCATAAAAGTCACTTTCAATTTATAATACATACATGTAGGGTAGATCAAAAGTTGTTTTGGCCTTAAAAATACTGATGCGCAGCAACGGAGGTTTAAAGTGATACATGAGTCAAAGAGAAAAAGCGATCCGTATTGACTTGTTTATAATAATGCCAGAATGATGACAACTAGAGCACGTACTTCAACTCCATATTAACCCAATAGTCCCCGTATAGTAAGGATTGTTTCAAACTTTTGATAAATGCGTGCTTTGGATAATGCATGGAAAACTAGCATAAAAGAATTCATGTCGTATAATACCTCACAAGTGCATACCTAAATACCTAAAATAACCCAAGAGTGGTTTGTTCCATCCAAAATAACCCTTAGTTTGATTCTTTCGTCCGAAATAAACCTGGAACTGATACCTGCGTTTGAAATAATCCAAGGGTTTTAATAATTTCAATGTTTAGTCGGCTATCATCAGAAGTTGTTTCGGCCTTGGAAATATTGGTGCGCAGCAACGGAGGTTTAAAGTGATACATGAGTCAAAGAGAAAAAGCGATCCGTATTGACTTGTTTATAATGATGCCAAAATGATGACAACTAGAGTACGTACTTCAACTCCAAATTAACCCAATAGTCCCGTATAGTAAGGATTGTTTCAAACTTTTGATAAATGCGTGCTTTGGAAAATGCATGGAAAACTAGCATAAAAGAATTCATGTCGTATAATAACTCACAAGTGCATACTTAAATACCTAAAATAACCCAAGAGTGGTTTGTTCCATCCAAAATAACCCTTAGTTTGATTCTTTCGTCCGAAATAAACCTGGAACTGATACCTGCGTTTAAAATAATCCAAGGGTTTTAATAAATTCCATGTTAGGTCGGCCATCAGAAGTTGTTTCGGTCTTGGAAATATTGGTGTGCAGCAACGGAGGTTTAAAGTGATACATGAGTCAAAGAGAAAAAGCGATCCGAATTGACTTGTTTATAATAATGCCAGAATGATGACAACTAGTTTACGTACTTCAACTCCAAATTAACCCAATAGTCCCGTATAGTAAGGATTGTTTCAAACTTTTGATAAATGCGTGCTTTGGAAAATGCATGGAAAACTAGCATAAAAGAATTCATGTCGTATAATAACTCATAAGTGCATACTTAAATACCTAAAATAACCCAAGAGTGGTTTGTTCCATCCAAAATAACCCTCAGTTTCATTCTTTTGTCCGAAATAAACCTGGAACAGATACCTGCGTTTGAAATAATCCCAGGGTTTTAATAATTTCAATGTTGGGTCGGCCATCATCAGAAGTTGTTTCGGCCTTGGAAATATTGGTGCGCAGCAACGGAGGTTTAAAGTGTTGATAAATGAGTCAAAGAGAAAAAGCGATCCGTATTGACTTGTTTATAATGATGCCAAAATGATGACAACTATAGTACGTACTTCAACTCCAAATTAACCCAATAGTCCCGTATAGTAAGGATTGTTTCAAACTTTTGATAAATGCGTGCTTTGGAAAATGCATGGAAAACTAGCATAAAAGAATTCATGTCGTATAATAACTCACAAGTGCATACTTAAATACCTAAAATAACCCAAGAGTGGTTTGTTCCATTTAAAATAACCCTCAGTTTCATTACTTTGTCCGAAATAAACCTGGAACAGATACCTGCGTTTGAAATAATCCCAGGGTTTTAATAATTTCAATGTTGGGTCGGCCATCATCAGAAGTTGTTTCGGCCTTGGAAATATTGGTGCGCAGCAGCGGAGGTTTAAAGTGTTGATAAATGAGTCAAAGAGAAAAAGCGATCCGTATTGACTTGTTTATAATGATGCTAAAATGATGACAACTATAGTACGTACTTCAACTCCAAATTAACCCAATAGTCCCGTATAGTAAGGATTGTTTCAAACTTTTGATAAATGCGTGCTTTGGAAAATGCATGGAAAACTAGCATAAAAGAATTCATGTCGTATAATAACTCACAGGGGGGTATAACAACTCAACTCTGGGGTTGGGGTTTGGTTTTAGTACCTGCAATTGTAATCGTAATTACTACATTGAACAAACGAGCGTTAGACTATACTATTAATGCACGATGTTACATACCTTCACCGCCGGCTGTCGACGACGTTCCTGCTTTGGCATTTACGAATTGAGCAGAAGTACTCGGGATCACCTCGATGATTTCGCAGCCGTGGTTCTCCTTGTCATCGAAAATTTCCTTCGTGGGCATCGGATGCGCCTCGTTGCCGAATGTCTTGACGTAGTCTTCACCTTGGATGCTGCCGGAACCCGTCGCCGCCACTTCATCGGTCATTACTTTTCCGAAGTTTTTGTGATGGGTTGTAAAGGCGGTTTTGGACCTTTCGAAGCTATTGGAATACAAAAATTGTACCATTAATTGCGCACAGAAACACAGACGTATACGTAAATTGTAATACAAAGTTCAGTACTCACGCTCTATCGGCATATTTCTTTAGGATCTCGGAGTCGTTGATTCTTGCATCCGTCATGCTATGCGGTATCATGAATCGATCTTTCGTGGTTCCGTTTATACGGATTGCCTCAGCCTTCAATTGTTCAAAGTCCTCCGGGGTGCTTGTGGAAACGAGCTTCCGAATCATCTGCGTTGAGCGATACGCGAGCGCCACGTACAAGGACCCTTCGTCGACCTCCGTACAACGAGCGGTCAAGGCATCGGCCATGCAATTCTTTGCGTACTCGTAAAAGCCACTTTTGCGTATTTGCACACGCAAATACGAACCGGAATAGGTCATAGTACCGCATGTTCTGATGGTATCGCGCACGCCGGTGGTACTCGTTACGTTGACTAAATAATAAAAAATGATTGTATTGATTAAGATCATATGACAAGGAGCTTACGTAATTACTAAACGTGAATATCGACTTACATAATTCCTCGAGCGTAAGGCTCGTGAACGTCTGTCTTATGCGCTTGCCCGTTATGATTGACTTCGCCAGTGCGATGTAATAAGCGCCATGCGATCCGCCAAACAAATTGGTCATCGTGGTATCGCATCGTGAAGCCTCGTAATCGTCGCTCCAAAAGACCTTGGCCACAGCGGGGTTACACTTGTAGACGCCGTCGTGGAATTTCGCGAGCCACTTTTTTACATTCTCGCGTATCGATGCCCTTTCCGGTTTGTTGCCACTTTTTTCGTTCAGCAAATTGTTGATACCACGCTTGAAGATGGTGATCTTTTTCCTGAGGGCCGGCGCTTGAAATTGGGCCACACCCTCGAATACGTTTTACCTGCGTTGCAAAGCGTATCGCATCCGCAAATGAATCGCGTTGGAGAGATTAAAAGTTCATGTATATGATCGCGGGGGGGGGGGGGGGGGGGGNGGGGGGAGCGCGCGCGGGGGTTGGGTCGTGTGTCATTAGTAATTACGGATCGTTATACGTACTTTTCAGGGTGTGCAAATCGCGCATGATGTTGTCCTTGTAATTGTCGAATGCGACGGTCCAGGCTGATACGCACGAGGTCGAGCTTCGTGTGCCGTGGCAGAGTATACTCAATGCGCACAGTACCATCTCGTGGGTCATGAACGCAATCCCGTATCGGTAATCGTCGTCGAAGTCCCACAGTGCGTGATTATAGTGCAAATACTCTCAGAAGCGCAGCCAGTTCTCCTGTCGACTTAGCACCACAGAACCCTTTTTCGACTTTTCGGCCATTTTGTAAATACTTAACAACTGCAACTTCGCAACTTAACAGTTGCAACTTCGTGTCGCGGTCCGGCGAGGCGCGCATTGTAACGCAAACTGTCGAGTAAACACGCACACACACGTACTTTTCGCGCTCAAACAGCGCCACACCACAACACACACGCTAAGTCTCGTTTGCAACGACCCAGGATCGTAGTTGCACTAGTCGCGATATTGTTCGGTTATATGCACATACGCACTATTGTTTGCGTACTTGCGTTACAACAATTGAACACACGCACAGTCTCGTTTTCAACGAGTTGAGATTGCGGTGTTAGTCGCGAAATCGTTCTAGAAAATTCACAAACGCGCTATTGTTTCAGTAGTCGCACACGAACACTTGAACACCCATAAGAGTTTATCAAACAACGAGACAGGTTATAGTGCTGGCTGCGAAACTATCTGGTCAAATACACTTACACTTTATTGTTTGCGTAATTGCTAACTGACACTAGAACACTATAGTTTTTACTAAGACACAATAATATACTTAGCACTGGGGAGCGACTGTGATTTGCTTTTGCTTGGCGAGGCGTTGTGGTTATGTGAGCTGTACGGAGATGTGCACTGTTAGGCGTTCGGCGAGCGAATGTTATCGCGGCGATATTCGCGCGGCCTTTTATAGTCGCGGCGCGGCGGCGCTGCTGCGGCTGCGGCGGCGGCTCGGCGGCCGCGCCATATCATTGGCCGTTGCTCGAGCAGAATATCGCCGATCGATTGTCATTGGCCGACGGCGCGCAGGATAAAGGGCGACGAACGTCTACTGGTGCGTCGTCGCGCGACCGTCATCGCACCGGGTCTCGAAGCCGCGGGTGACACGGCCGTAAACCGGTCTATGCATGGATGATAACCAAAGCAAATTGTTGGTATATTTACAGAACGTAAGTAATTACTAATGATTGCCAAACTTGTTCGATGTCCGACACCACAAGCGAGTCTTTCGTCGTCCGTTGTTCGCGCGTCGTTTGTCGCGAGGACGACTCGCCGTCGCGATCCGACGATCCATTGCAATTACCGAAACAAGGTTCTGAATCGGTAATTGCACACTGAAGCTACTCCCGCTACTCGGTCCGTTGCAGCCGTCGCAAATACAGCTTGTCCTCGACGGTAAGAGCGTCCGTGTTTCTGCCGTTGCAATTGGTTACTTTCAAACTCTTTATAATCGTATTTACGTAACGACGTTGGAACCTTGGTAATGACGCGACGAGCATCGCCACATCCCGCAAATGTCGCCTCTTGACACAGAGATAACGAAACAACTTGATAATATAAACTCGATCGCGATTGCTGAAGTTGCTTGTCCTCCGTCGATTGTCGTACGTGCACATCTGATTATAATGGGTATTAAAGAATTGACCGTGCAGTTGTTTGAAAATTTTGCGCACGCGTTCGTAGCTTCTGCAGATGTCGGCTCGGCTTACTTGGAAATTTTTTTCGTCGATCGCGGCATGGAGATCGTTCACCGTGTAACGGGGACCTCGAACTTCATACGTTCGCAGTACATTGCAGTCCTCGTCCGAAATACCTGAATCGGAATTTTCCATAATATCCGTGACCACACTCGCCTGATACTCATCCTCTAACGGGAACGCGACGTCCTGCGTCGCTGCGTCTGGCAGCTGGCCCTGCAAGTGAGAAAGTTGCATTGATCGGTCCTTTTAACGTTCGATCTGGCAATACGTACCGTAACTAGTCGATTGAAAAAGTCAATTATTTGCACAGCTTTGGTAATTTCCGGTGGTAAGATCCGCTCAGTGCATCCAATAATGGAAGCTGCCATCTCCGTGGTAATGGGCTGTCGTTCTGCGATCGCATGGTAACGCCACATTTCCGCCACCTCGCTGAGCGGCACGTTGTTGGCTGCATTCCTCTTTGCGAATTCGCGCCAGCAGTACTTCTGTATTTTGTCGCGCGAACAGTCAATCAGTAGTTGCGATTGCGCCGCAGCTTCATGCATGGTCACTTCTACTTGATTCTGTAAACGAAAGTAAAATAATGAAAATCTGTACGTTGTCGGCGTTGCATCAACTTGCCGTAACGACGTCCGTGCTCCTCGCGATCAGCAACAAGTAAATGTGTTCGCCGTAATCCGAGTCGCTTGCATCCGCGTCGACCGTGAACGTTATGAGTCGATGACTTCTAGCTTGTTAGATGAGTTGTGCGACCTGCATTTTGTTGCATATTATTAACTTTCCGTAATTACGGGCTCGAATTACGTGTGACGGAGTCGTTCGACATTTCTCGGCCGTCAGATACATTACGGCTCGCGTGAAGGATAACCCCGGGCATTCGGGTTCTTGGCTGCATTCGGTGATGAAATCGATCAATATCTCGAACCCCTTTTTCACCGTGACATTTCGATGATTGTCGTCCGTTTTACGACGACAGTTATCGCAATTACTGGCGCAAATGAGGTCTTCCCCCGAATTGTCGAAGTGTCGCATTATCTGATCGTGCCTGCACGTAATCGTGTGCGTGTTTACTCGACAGTTTGCGTTACGACACACGCCTTGCCGGACCGCGACACGAAGTTGCAACGCACACCAGCCATCTGTTGCTACAGGCCACGGCAGTCGCCCGGTATATCAAAGCGGTATTTACGTGAGTAGTATAAATTTAGTACGATGCAAGCCACTGTAGAACTTTGACTTATTGTAATTCCTCGTTGCAGTTGTTAAGTATTTACCAATACAAAATGGCCGAAAAGTCGAAAAAGGGTTCTGTGGTGCTAAGTCGACAGGAGAACTGGCTGCGCTTCTGCGAGTATTTGCACTATAATCACGCACTGTGGGACTTCGACGACGATTACCGATACGGGATTGCGTTCATGACCCACGAGATGGTACTGTGCGCATTGAGTATACTCTGCCACGGCACACGAAGCTCGACCTCGTGCGTATCAGCCTGGACCGTCGCATTCGACAATTACAAGGACAACATCATGCGCGATTTGCACACCCTGAAAAGTACGTATAACGATCCGTAATTACTAATGACACACGACC
>NW_019641670.1:88489-110854 GCF_000599845.2 Trichogramma pretiosum
GACGTTCACGAGCCTTACGCTCGAGGAATTATGTAAGTCGATATTCACGTTTAGTAATTACGTAAGCTCCTTGTCATATGATCTTAATCAATACAATCATTTTTTATTATTTAGTCAACGTAACGAGTACCACCGGCGTGCGCGATACCATCAGAACATGCGGTACTATGACCTATTCCGGTTCGTATTTGCGTGTGCAAATACGCAAAAGTGGCTTTTACGAGTACGCAAAGAATTGCATGGCCGATGCCTTGACCGCTCGTTGTACGGAGGTCGACGAAGGGTCCTTGTACGTGGCGCTCGCGTATCGCTCAACGCAGATGATTCGGAAGCTCGTTTCCACAAGCACCCCGGAGGACTTTGAACAATTGAAGGCTGAGGCAATCCGTATAAACGGAACCACGAAAGATCGATTCATGATACCGCATAGCATGACGGATGCAAGAATCAACGACTCCGAGATCCTAAAGAAATATGCCGATAGAGCGTGAGTACTGAACTTTGTATTACAATTTACGTATACGTCTGTGTTTCTGTGCGCAATTAATGGTACAATTTTTGTATTCCAATAGCTTCGAAAGGTCCAAAACCGCCTTTACAACCCATCACAAAAACTTCGGAAAAGTAATGACCGATGAAGTGGCGGCGACGGGTTCCGGCAGCATCCAAGGTGAAGACTACGTCAAGACATTCGGCAACGAGGCGCATCCGATGCCCACGAAGGAAATTTTCGATGACAAGGAGAACCACGGCTGCGAAATCATCGAGGTGATCCCGAGTACTTCTGCTCAATTCGTAAATGCCAAAGCAGGAACGTCGTCGACAGCCGGCGGTGAAGGTATGTAACATCGTGCATTAATAGTATAGTCTAACGCTCGTTTGTTCAATGTAGTAATTACGATTACAATTGCAGGTACTAAAACCAAACCCAAGCCCAAATTTTCGGACGATGAGGATTCGGATTATGAGTCCGAGCATCGAGTAAATAGGAAGACAAAGTGCGACAAATCCGACGCGACGATTGATCTAGTGTCGCAAGGTTCAGATGGCGCATTCGCTCACCCGACCCAAATCCCGCCGCGCGATAATCGTAAGTGTCGTTTTGAAATTGATATTCGTGTTTACTGAACCACGTCGATAGTAAACAATTTCTCATCCATTCTAATGAAAACATGTTTCTCATGTACAGGTAATTCCATGAAGAATAAGGGCGTCGTAGCCAGGACGAAAAAAATCGTCGGAGAGAAGAAGCCGCTCCAACTGATCGCCCAGCCAACGAAGCAGTTCGTGTTGAACCCCCTTTGCCTGTCGACGCCAAAGCCTAACAATGTTCCAGTAAACGGACAAGCAACGAACCACCACAGCAAACCGAAGTCGCAGGAGGATCGGCAAACGATCGAACGTGAAAGTTCGTTGGACGAGTTTCGCGTCGATAGTCCGACGAGAAATGATGGGGACAAATCGATCAAGCGCGACAGCAACTTGAAACGCAAGTCGCATTCGTCCAGTCGCTCGCCCGTCGGTGGTTCCTCGGAGAAGAAGGCCCGTAAATCGTCCACGTCTTCGAGATCACCTTCGTCGACTCGTAATGACGGAAACAGTAAGTCGACTCGTACGCCGACTTCCAAATCGTCGAAAAAGCAGCTCACCCTGAAATTGCAAAAGAAACTCGCCAAGGCTCATTTAACGTACGGGTCGGAAGATGAAGACTCCATTGACTGATCGCAAGCGACCGTAAAATTGAGTCAATCGATCCCGGCGTCGCAGATCGTCGATAAAACGGGCAATAGCGCGACGGATGACATATTGGTAATCGAATCGGATCTTCACTTGTCGAACGATGATAGCCCGCCTTACGTAAATACCAAATCAAAAGGAGGCGACTTGCAAAACGTTCCGACACCAGTCGTCGCCAAAAATCAGGATTTGTCACAGATGTTGGGCCAAATGCTGGCGAAAAATCCTGACTTTATGACAATATTAAATATTAGCAAGAATCTGTCGCAAGTTGGCGAAGTTGGAAAGGTAACTCCTAGTACATCAGATCGCAGTGCGGTTCGCAATCCCGAGGCCCTCGGGAAATTGGCCGAATCGTTGGGAAATTCGTACGACTTGTCCAACGGTCAAGATTGAGTGATAAATGATCAATGTTTTGTTAAACAACTGTTAAAACTTAATATGTACAGTATTTAAAGGATTCGAAGTGTTTTTGTTAAAACAAGATTTATGTATTTGTAATCGTCGTTCAACGACTACCGTTCATTTTTTAGAATAAGGGCGTTTGCAGGTTTCAACCCGTATGTACTTAGATTAAGTAATTTCTATACCCTTTCAACTTTATCGATGTTGATCAAAGATTTTAGTAATAGTAGATTGATAAACTGTAAAAGCAATTACCAATGTAAGAAAAATATAATATTACGCATAATTAAGATATTAAACGTAATTGTGCTGACAAAGTGGTACTGTTATAAAGATTTATGTATTCGTAATCGTTGTTCCTCCAGTAAAAAGTCTGTATAAGATGACGCAACTTAAAGAGGTGATAATTTTCCAACAGTTCGCTTAGGGTACGACGATTGGACATGTCGATGCGAACATAGCCAATCGGCCGTAAGTCACTTTGGTAAACACAACACTATAACAGCACCAAGATTTTCACGTAAATGTCAATTACCGGCACTTGTTCACGACCAACGATTACAGTAGCACTTTAGATTGTTTTTTTTGTTTGCGTATTCACCAAAGTTATATTTGTCACCAGGTCGTTCCTGACACTGCTAGGTCACTAGGTTGCCACGTCGAAGCCGAGGACTGGGGATGTCGACACGTCGAGCTCTGGGTCTCAACTGAGCTCCGCGTCCGATCCACCCGGTATTTATACCCATCAGCGCCACTCCAAGCGACCAATGACAATGCGTCTGATCGATGATTGGTGGCCGAGTGGGCGGAGCGAAGCCCGTTGCTAAGCAACACCCCCCAAAACATTGCCCCCACCACCAATGTCATGTGCCGCGGGTATAAATGGAAGGAGGCGAGATTCACTCGGCTCAGTCGGGTCGCAACAGTCAGACCGCACGCATCGGAGCCATGACCTAAAAGTGAATTAATAAACAGTTTTGTTTAGTCAATTATCAATACCATCAGTTTGATTAAGTTGCTTCATCGTGTTCACGATTTGCCGTATCTTAATGTACAAAAATAATAATCTAGCATTCGCTAGTCAATCGGTTTAGGCAATAAGGGACAACACTTTTTTGTGTGTCATTCGACAAGAAATTTGTCGATCGTCAAATTTTATTTTGCAACGTTTCGTCTAGCATGATTCTAGACCTCTTCAGGCTATAACAAACAAGTTTAGACATAAACATACAACACTTTTACAATCACTTTCTTATTAACGAGTACATACCATGTTGCGAGTCGATGTAATACTAAAACTAAATTAACAATATCAAGACTTATATTCAAAATTGACCGTATATAAACATATTTACAAAAATAGGCCACGATACGCTACGCTCAAACCTCGTGTATCTTCTCTTTTGTTAATAGCAGAGACGTTGTTTTTGATGTAAAACATTTCTGCGATGAGCCTTTTAAACCAATTATTTTCAGTATGTAGAATGCTGACGTTCTTGAAATCAAACTCATGTGCATGTTCCAATGAGTGCAGTCTCACTACTGATTTCGGATCTTTGTTGTTTTTGTGTTCACTGATACGTTTCTTCAGTGCTCTCTTAGTTTCACCTACATATGTTGCATCGCATGACTTGCATTCAAATTTATATACCGAGTTTACACGGTCCAGCTTTTTCGTATTGTCTTTTCCTAATACAATGATGTCGTTAAGCTTATTATTTATCGATGGAATGATTTTGATGCCGTATTTCTTTAGTAAGAGCGATGTGTGCCTGACGAAGTGCTGATTGTATGGTAACGTCAGACACAAGCGACTCCTATCACGAGAATCCAGCCCGTTCACAGATCGTAGATTATTTTTACAACGTATGCTTATTTTTCTTCTTTCCACAAATCTATCGATGAAGTGATCGGGATATGAATTCTTACGCAAGATGTCACGAACCACACGTAAATTACCTGCGTGAAATCTTTTATCTGAGAGCATTAAAGCTCTGTCTACCAGATTGTACACCGTGTTAATTTTAAGATTTTTCGGGTGGTTAGAATTAAAACTCACTGTTCATTGTGACGCTATATCTTTTCTGTACCAGTTGGTGACAATACGTGATCCAATCCTAATGAATTGCACGTCTAAGAAGTTCAGATGATTATCGGTTTCAACTTCATGTGTGAACTTGATATGTGTATTTTGTTTATTAAAGATCTTCAAAATGGTATCAACATGATTGATGTGTACACATGCGAAACCATCGTCGACATATCTGTACGAAAACAACGGAACGATGCCAAATTCATCTTTCAGTCTTCTCCAGCACTCCGACTCCAAATCAGCAAGAACCAAATCAGCGTAGAAAGGACTGATGTTAGATCCCATCGGAGAGCCGGCGATCTGCTTGTAATACTTTCCATTAAACGAAAAATACACATTGTTAAACAAGAACTTCGTACACTCTATGACCTCCGCAAAGGGTATCTTTGAATTTTTACAAATCTCATTGTATCTGCGGTCTAAGCTTGATAAAACGTCCTCCAACATAACATTGGTGAACAAAGATACAACATCCATAGAAATAAAAATGTAATTAGGTGGTACTTCAATATTCTTGATTTTTTCAATTAACTCAAAGCTATTATTGATGTGAGACGGAGGATTGCTGAAACACGATTTTAAGTTTTTGTACAAGACAGAAGCTAAAAAACTAGTAGGGCTATTAATTGTAGAGATAATCGGTCTAAAAGCCAAAGATGGTTTGTGTATTTTAGGCAAGCCGTAACACTTAGCCAGTGTGGTGTTTGTCTGAGTGAGAGCTCTGTTTTTATATTTATATTCCAAAAATTCATTGTCGTTCAAGTGTCGTAGAAAACCGTAAACGTTAGCCTGCAATTCTTCCAAGGGATTCCGTGATACTCTGCGGTATGTTTTTGGATCACTAAGCATTTCTTTCATGATTCTGATGTACTCCGACTTTTGCAAGCAAACGGTTACATTTCCTTTATCAGAGTTTGTAAAGAAAATGTCAGGATGATTTTTTAGAAATAGTCTAGCAGATTTTACTTTTCCTTGAGTCGCAATTACTGTCTCGTCAATGCGCTCATATTTATTGCGATGGTATTTGATAGAAGATGCAATTTTTTCCCTTATTTTTTCCTTGATGTTGGAATCCAAATCAACCCTACTCAAGCCAAATTCTACATTCTTTACAACGCTGACTATGTCCGATTCCGACATTTTGCTGTTGGTAACAGAAAACTTCGGGCCGAGAGATACCAACTCGATCACATCTTCTGGTACTCTCACACTAGTCAGATTGACAAAATCTTTCTTGTACGAAATGTTTTCGTGTCTGGCAGTCGGGACACATTGCACACGAGTAAGATGGTTGAATTTTTTCTTATATTGACGTTCTAGAGAAGACGAGATTTTGCGAGCAACGAGATTAGATCGATCTTATTGCCTAAACCGATTGACTAGCGAATGCTAGATTATTATTTTTGTACATTAAGATACGGCAAATCGTGAACACGATGAAGCAACTTAATCATACTGGCCATAGATCAGAAATTGGCCCCAGGAAGTCACCATCATTTTTCCATTCCATCTCAGAGGATTATGGCGTTACTGAACATAGAGATTAGAGATGCCTTCTTTCATCGCAATTTTTTATGGAGAAAAATGGGATATCTCATACGAGACATAAAGTCTACCAACATTCCCGATGAGACCAGAGTCGATTTCTTTTATCGATCTAATCTCGTTGCTCGCAAAATCTCGTCTTCTCTAGAACGTCAATATAAGAAAAAATTCAACCATCTTACTCGTGTGCAATGTGTCCCGACTGCCAGACACGGAAACATTTCGTACAAGAAAGATTTTGTCAATCTGACTAGTGTGAGAGTACCAGAAGATGTGATCGAGTTGGTATCTCTCGGCCCGAAGTTTTCTGTTACCAACAGCAAAATGTCGGAATCGGACATAGTCAGTGTTGTAAAGAATGTAGAATTTGGCTTGAGTAGGGTTGATTTGGATTCCAACATCAAGGAAACAATAAGGGAAAAAATTGCATCTTCTATCAAATACCATCGCAATAAATATGAGCGCATTGACGAGACAGTAATTGCGACTCAAGAAAAAGTAAAATCTGCTAGACTATTTCTAAAAAATCATCCTGACATTTTCTTTACAAACTCTGATAAAGGAAATGTAACCGTTTGCTTGCAAAAGTCGGAGTACATCAGAATCATGAAAGAAATGCTTAGTGATCCAAAAACATACCGCAGAGTATCACGGAATCCCTTGGAAGAATTGCAGGCTAACGTTTACGGTTTTCTACGACACTTGAACGACAATGAATTTTTGGAATATAAATATAAAAACAGAGCTCTCACTCAGACAAACACCACACTGGCTAAGTGTTACGGCTTGCCTAAAATACACAAACCATCTTTGGCTTTTAGACCGATTATCTCTACAATTAATAGCCCTACTAGTTTTTTAGCTTCTGTCTTGTACAAAAACTTAAAATCGTGTTTCAGCAATCCTCCGTCTCACATCAATAATAGCTTTGAGTTAATTGAAAAAATCAAGAATATTGAAGTACCACCTAATTACATTTTTATTTCTATGGATGTTGTATCTTTGTTCACCAATGTTATGTTGGAGGACGTTTTATCAAGCTTAGACCGCAGATACAATGAGATTTGTAAAAATTCAAAGATACCCTTTGCGGAGGTCATAGAGTGTACGAAGTTCTTGTTTAACAATGTGTATTTTTCGTTTAATGGAAAGTATTACAAGCAGATCGCCGGCTCTCCGATGGGATCTAACATCAGTCCTTTCTACGCTGATTTGGTTCTTGCTGATTTGGAGTCGGAGTGCTGGAGAAGACTGAAAGATGAATTTGGCATCGTTCCGTTGTTTTCGTACAGATATGTCGACGATGGTTTCGCATGTGTACACATCAATCATGTTGATACCATTTTGAAGATCTTTAATAAACAAAATACACATATCAAGTTCACACATGAAGTTGAAACCGATAATCATCTGAACTTCTTAGACGTGCAATTCATTAGGATTGGATCACGTATTGTCACCAACTGGTACAGAAAAGATATAGCGTCACAATGAACAGTGAGTTTTAATTCTAACCACCCGAAAAATCTTAAAATTAACACGGTGTACAATCTGGTAGACAGAGCTTTAATGCTCTCAGATAAAAGATTTCACGCAGGTAATTTACGTGTGGTTCGTGACATCTTGCGTAAGAATTCATATCCCGATCACTTCATCGATAGATTTGTGGAAAGAAGAAAAATAAGCATACGTTGTAAAAATAATCTACGATCTGTGAACGGGCTGGATTCTCGTGATAGGAGTCGCTTGTGTCTGACGTTACCATACAATCAGCACTTCGTCAGGCACACATCGCTCTTACTAAAGAAATACGGCATCAAAATCATTCCATCGATAAATAATAAGCTTAACGACATCATTGTATTAGGAAAAGACAATACGAAAAAGCTGGACCGTGTAAACTCGGTATATAAATTTGAATGCAAGTCATGCGATGCAACATATGTAGGTGAAACTAAGAGAGCACTGAAGAAACGTATCAGTGAACACAAAAACAACAAAGATCCGAAATCAGTAGTGAGACTGCACTCATTGGAACATGCACATGAGTTTGATTTCAAGAACGTCAGCATTCTACATACTGAAAATAATTGGTTTAAAAGGCTCATCGCAGAAATGTTTTACATCAAAAACAACGTCTCTGCTATTAACAAAAGAGAAGATACACGAGGTTTGAGCGTAGCGTATCGTGGCCTATTTTTGTAAATATGTTTATATACGGTCAATTTTGAATATAAGTCTTGATATTGTTAATTTAGTTTTAGTATTACATCGACTCGCAACATGGTATGTACTCGTTAATAAGAAAGTGATTGTAAAAGTGTTGTATATTTATGTCTAAACTTGTTTGTTATAGCCTGAAGAGGTCTAGAATCATGCTAGACGAAACGTTGCAAAATAAAATTTGACGATCGACAAATTTCTTGTCGAATGACACACAAAAAAGTGTTGTCCCTTATTGCCTAAACCGATTGACTAGCGAATGCTAGATTATTATTTTTGTACCATCAGTTTGTGCCAGTAATTACATTACGTTGAAAAATCTGGGTTTTTTCAACTAACTTATCATTACTTTTGAGTTTAGTAGTTACCATCATAATGCCGAAGGCGAGTACTTCACAGAAGAAAAAAACCAACCGCAAATTGAAATTTGACGTCAACGAATTCAATAATCGACCTCTGACGGTGGCTAGACTGATAGCGTATTTTAAGGTCGAATACAGCGAAAACGGGGAAATACCTGTACCTTCGTATATGACCACTGCCAAATTACACAAAGTACATAGCACGTGGCTAAAGAATTGTGACCTGATAAAGGATAAACCGACGAGGACCCCGGCCAGCTTGAATAAAATCGATATTGTACAGATAGCTCACAAGTTTTCGCGAATGCGATTACGGTATTTGGAGCCGTATTGCGTCTCATCCGGCTTCATATTCGCCGTTATGCTGTATAACTAGTAAGTAAATTCTGAAACAATCTGGATCCGTCACCTACTAATTCGATATTCGTATTTACAGTCGCAGTAATCATAGGTTGTTGTACCAGAAGGCCGAGACCTGCGTTCCTTTTAACGTCTTGGAGGCGTGCGATCTCATACTTCAGCGTATCTTCCTTCAAGAACCGAACGAGTCCCAGCGTAATAAGTACGACAAGGGGAAGACATTGAGTGCTCCGGACCGATTACCAACGTCGAATGAAATGAAGGCAATAATCGGGCGATTTAACGGAAAACGGTTTAGGAAGGAATTACGATTCCTGTTAAACCACAGGGAAATATATTTAAAACCGTACACGCACCGGCACACGTTAACTCTGCTGCGATTTTGGTTTTGTCGACTTGAGTAAGTACCAATACCATTCTCATTCGGAGTCGTGCAAATAAAGTTAGATTTTCTTACTTACAGATTACGTTCCTGCGATCTACCAGTGAACATACCGTATGAGGCGTTCATATATGGAACCCGCGAATTTTCCGAAGCATATCTGCAAACTTTGCAGATCACCAATGAAGACAATGAATTAAATCGGAATCTGCAAGCTTTCGCCGCTGGTTACATCGACGCGGTCGAAGATTTGGTAGATCCAAAAATGTCGCCGGAAGTACCTTTGAAGCCACTCGTCGGACCTATCCCTGCCATCGATCCGTCTTCAATTGATGCCGAAATTGTACAGGATATTGCTGATGTTACGGCGAAAGCGCGGCCGAAATTGGTCGCGGCCGTACCCGCGGAATGTCCAATAGAGGGGGATCAGAGAGCCATACACAAAATCATCGAGTAAGTTGATATCGGTGTTTACGTAAGCATAAGTAAACCGTCTGACGATATAATTTTAATTCACGCGTTTCAGTAAAGAGGGAAAAACAATCGCCACTTTCGTGATTACGGTTGAAGGAACGAGTGAACCCGACGCACGTAAGGTCGTACTCAACAACATAGTCAAGGCCAATGAAACGACCGAAGAATACATTAATTTTGTGGACTCGGTCGCCCCACCGATCGATCAGTCATTACCCGATTTTACGATTGGCGACGATGAAGCAGAATCCGATGATACCGTAATCTCCAATACGGGTTACAGAGATACCTTCGAAATAACGAAAGCCGATGAGAGCAACGAGGATACGGACGTGGTTGGCCCTGGGACTGAAACAGATGACACTGCATTGGATTCCAGTTGCGAGCCGGTCGTGCCCGATGATACTGAGAGCGGCACCGTTGTCGAAATTACCAAAGGACGTAAACGGCGGAAAATCCCAAAATCCAAACACTTCACGCGAGTCAAATCGCACAAGCCGAACGCGCCCAAGTGTCGTGGTGGTCGTAGGACTGTTAAATTACCGGAAAAATACGATTTGTTACTCTTATCCAGAAAAAATCTACCTACGGTGCCTTATATGTATACGGGATTAACGAATTCGAGAGCGATAGTTACGTATCCTACAACACGCGGTTTGCGCGAAGATAACGTGGCGTTGGGGGATTTGAGGGCATTCGACTTTGGAGATTACGTACAATACTTGGATTCGGGCAGCGAAAACAATTACAAATGCATGTTACATTATTATAGTATTTTATTGAGAGACAGAAGGGTTCTTGTACGAGCTTAGAAAGCGGAAAGAAACGAATCTAATTAAGAGGCACAGTTTCCGTCAATTGTGACTTGATTGTTACTTTATTTACCAAATAAAAACATATTAAGATCAAATGATTGTTTTATTTTTATAACACCTGTAATTTATTAATCTCCGGAATAAGAACGCTAAAACAAAGGCGCAGCCTGCGAATTTCATCGCTACGGGAAAACCAACTTTGCACTGGCCAGGGACTTGTACGAATTTTTGCGAGTGACCTATTTTACATTGGTAAGTACCGAAACACGATCTCTACCCCGCGATCCCACAGCCAACGGGACTAAGCCTAATGACCGGAACTGATGGCCGGCCAGATCGCGTTTCCGTAAATGCTATAACGCATTATCTAAAATCAAGGAAACAGGGAAGGATCAGCAGGATGACCGACAGGATAATAAAAATTTATATTCAAGACATGTATTATTTCTTTTTAATAAAATTGCGTTTATTAACGAACAAATATAATGAAAATCGCTAGGCGATTAAACACTTAATCTTTATACCAGTACCACTTTGTCAGCATAATGACGTTTAATATCCTAATAATGCGTAATATTCATTTTTGTATACTTTGGTAAATACTTTAATAGTTAAAAAATCTATTATTACTAAAATCTTTGATTAACATTAATAAGATAAAAAGGTTGTGGTAATTACTTAATCTAAGTACATGTGCTTTAAAACCTACAAACGCTCTTATTCTAAAAAATGAACATTACTGGAGGAACAACGATTACAAATACATAAATCTTTATAACAGTACCACTTTGTCAGCAAAATTACGTTTAATATCTTGATTATACGTAATATTATATTTTTCTTACATTGGTAATTGCTTTTACAGTTTATCAATCTACTATTACTAAAATCTTTGATCAACATCGATAAAGTTGAAAGGGTATGGAAATGACTTAATCTAAATACATACGGTTTAAAACCTGCAAACGCCCTTATTCTAAAAAATAAACGGTAGTCGTTGAACGACGATTACGACGTTCAACGACCTCTGGCCTATTACGACCTCGAACTTATACCTGCGTTTGAAATAATCCAAAGGTTTAAATAATTTCCATAATGGGTAGATCAGAAGTTGTTTCGACCTTGGAAATATTGGTGCGCAGAGACAGAGGTTTAAAGTGATACATGAGTCAAAGAGAAAAAGCGATCCGTATTGACTTGTTTATAATAATGCCAGAATGATGACAACTAGAGTACGTACTTCAACTCCAAATTAACCCAATAGTCCCGTATAGTAAGGATTGTTTCACACTTTTGATAAATGCGTGCTTTGGAAAATGCATGGAAAACTAGCATGAAAGAATTCATGTCGTATAATAACTCACAAGTGCATACTTAAATACCTAAAATAACCCAAGAGTGGTTTGTTCCATCCAAAATAACCCTTAGTTTGATTCTTTCGTCCGAAATAAACCTGGAACTGATACCTGCGTTTGAAATAATCCAAGGGTTTTAATAATTTCCATGTTGGGTCGGCCATCATCAGAAGTTGTTTCGGCCTTGGAAATATTGGTGCGCAGCAACGGAGGTTTAAAGTGTTAATACATGAGTCAAAGAGAAAAAGCGATCCGTATTGTCTTGTTTATAATAATGGCAGAATGATGACAACTAGAGTACGTACTTCAACTCCAAATTAACCCAATAGTCCCGTATAGTAAGGATTGTTTCAAACTTTTGATAAATGTTCTTGATAAATGGTCCTTGTAACAAGTTCAGCTAATTACAATGTGAATTCATTTTTTAGTTTGTACATATTTGAGGATTTTTATATTGTAGGAATAACATACAAAAGTTTGTGGAATATTTAGTTACATGTTAGATTAATGTCTTTTTAAAATAATTCTCTACGTACGACAAGTTTTATAAGGTCCGTACGGCAATGTTGAAGTACAATTCTTAGATGCTAAATACAGTTGGATTTAACAAGAAGTTGACAAGATAAGAAAAGAAACAACGAAAAAAATTTTCTATTTAGGCATTTATGTTAAGCACTACGGCTCCTCGCCGTCTTGCTTCTTCCTCTCTGGCTGACCTGGTTTCTTCCCTGTTTCTGACGAATTCGGCTAACCAGGCGTTGTCTTGGTTTGCGGGAGGCTGGCTAGGTGTGGGTGGACCCGCTTCTTTCGGGAGGTGGTTTTGTGGTCGTCCACGGCCGTGCAGACGTTGACGGTTCTTTCGGGCCCGGCGCTTTTCTGCCTTATTTCGACGTACCCGGGGCTCAGCATGAAAATGGGGCGCGTTCAAGTTCGGCCAGTCATCTTCTTGCTGAGGCCTCTGCCTTTGGTGGGCCACCTCTCCTCCTTGCCGTGGTGGCATTGGGTTGATGTTGTTTTCTGCTTGGTTATTACCTTTGTCTGTCATTTTTCTTATAGACTATTTAACATAATAATGGTTATAGTGACAAGTATATATATAAAAAAATTTCTATTTTTGAGTTAGTTCTATCTACGGAGAGAGATGAGGTTAATTGTTAAGTTGAATTAGTGAATGAGGTAGATATGCTATTAGAGTTTTTAGTAGTTTTTTAAATTTCGGCAATTTTTGTTGATGAGCAAGTGAGTTTAACCCATTAACGCGCAAAAGTGCAATTTTGTGCATGAATTTTCCGTTGTAAAAAAATTATAGATAAAGTCAAAATATTTTCTTGAAAATCCATACCCAGGGGTTTTTTGGTATGCTCATTCAGTATCCAGTGTTATTTTTGCGATAAATAAACATTATCATCGTTTATTTTGCCATTAAAAACAAAAAACGTGATTTTTTGACTCAAAATTTTTTTTCAAAGTCGATTTTCTACCTTGCCTTGCCTTCGGAGGGTTCCCATAATACCAGAAATCGTGCACTTTTTCTCTGAACCTTCGAAAAATGCGCTGCCGCGATTTTTATCTTGCCCCTATATTTCTAAAATGGCGAATTTATACCGAGCAGCGATATGAAAATTGCCTTATTTTTTATTTGTAAATTATTGACTTCATAAAAGAAAGTCATACAATCAAAAGTGTTCAAATTTGTTCAAAGAATACATGTGAATTTTTTTTAGAATTTTTTAATAATTTTTTCAGAATTTTTCAGATTTTTTTTGGAACATTTTGGATTTTTTTGACAGGCCGGGAAATGGTCGTATTTTGCAAAATTTTCAAAGTCATCTGAAAAATTCTGAAAAAATTCGCACGTATTCTCTAAACGATTTCAAATAAGTTTTCACACTCCAAATTGTACTTTTGAGTTCATATTTAGCGCATGTAAAATAGGTTCTGAGTAAAAAATGAGTGAATTTTTATACCGCTGATCAGTATAAATTCGCCATTTTAGAAATATAGGGGCAAGATAAAAATCGCGGCAGCGCATTTTTCGAAGGTTCAGAGAAAAAGTGCACGATTTCTGGTGTTATGGGAACCCTCCGAAGGCAAGGCAAGGTAGAAAATCGACTTTGAAAAAAAATTTTGAGTCAAAAAATCACGTTTTTTGTTTTTAATGGCAAAATAAACGATGATAATGTTTATTTATCGCAAAAATAACACCGGATACTGAATGAGCATACCAAAAAACCCCTGGGTATCGATTTTCAAGAAAATATTTTGACTTTATCTATAATTTTTTTACAACGGAAAATTCATGCACAAAATTGCACTTTTGCGCGTTAATGGGTTAAATGACGGTATTAATTTATGAATAATTCGTTGTTATTAAATGACATTATTTCGACATATGCTAAGGGAAGGGAAAAAGGGTTGGACGTTGCTTCTTCTTCTTTTGCTCGTCTTCTTCTTGTCTCTTGTACCCGTGCGTTCCGATTATTCCCTTTCTTCTTCCATCTGGTGTTGTTCACCTTCTGTGCCATCTTCTCTTCTTCTTTGGAGGATCTCGTACTTATTTTGCTTATGCAGATGATATATTATGTATAATCCTAAACCGCAAACGAGGATTAATATCCAAGCCCCTGTGATGGCTGAGTAGGTAGTGTACTTGTGTAATACGTCTGTTTGGTCAATCTGTATCAATTGTTCGTAGCGTCTTTGGATCTCCTTGAAAGCCATTTCGGTGTCCTCGCTTTGTTGTTCATGCGGGAGTGTCGGCATTACGTAATCGATTTTCTTTGGCAGTTCTGGGTCAATAAAACTGACGTTTAGCCTCAAGTTTGGAAGATAAAAGAATTGTATGGATTCACCAATTCCTTGTTGTGACGTGATGGTGATATGTTTATATTTAGCTTGACATTTAGGCTTAAGTTGCAAGATCCCAACTCCTTGTAGTGTCACATAGCCTTTTTGGTCCTCACAGCTGATAAGTAGACTGTGTTCGTCTTTGAGCGAGTATAACCATCCGTTTATCGTGTCTAGATGTATCCACGTGTCTCGATTCTCGAATGTTATCATTAGGTTGCATTCAGAAAGGTTGGCAAGGCTAGGTTTGTGCAGAAGCATGTACTCACAGTCTGCCACAGTACTCGCTTCTATCATGAGGTGTTTTCTTGGACATATTTTTCTATGATGGTCTTGCTTACAGTCCTGTAAGTCATCTACGTTGAGAAAGCTGTAACATTGAGCGTGCTCGTTAACCGCGATGTATTTGGATCTCGGTTTGACACTTGCAGATATTTTAGCGTCATGTAATCTCTGGGCTATGGGTACGGAGTGCATTCGGTATAAGTACGTAGGATTTTTCTCCAACAGAGGAATTCTTACCTTCACGACTATCTTTCGATCTTTGTAGCCTAGATTTATGTCGGCTATGTTGGTCAACTTTTCGATTCTGGCTTTGTCAATCGGTAGGGGAAATTCAATCTCCCCATTGTGATCTTCTATCTGTCTGATTACCTTATGTAGCTGTGTGGGGTTGATGAGTTCTGGATGTAATAAGTTGACTCTTGCATATGAAATTATTGCAAAAATGTTGTTTAACGTATCGTCGAACAGATTTATCATTGACTCAACTTCGTTCAAGACCATGTTTACGTCTGCTGTGTATGACCAACGGTACCAGTCGCTTGTTAGGGAGTATAAGTCCTTTGCTGTCTCGTTCAGTTTTATGAGGGCTCGCTGGATGTCCATCCTCTCACCATTGATTCGGTGTTCTAGATTATTTAGTTTATTGTGTACTAGGTGAGCATCGTCTTTGGCAATTTTTGCCAGATCTAGCTGTTTTTGAGTCAGCTCCTTAATTTGTGCGTTGTATCTTTCCCCGTCTTCTTTGCTCAGGGTGCCAAACAGGTATTTACTTACAGACCCGATGAAACCTAAAGGCACTGCACGTTTCCGAATGTTGCGCAGTTCGTCAACTGGTGGGAGTGGTTCTACATACTTGAGCGCTTCCACAGTCTGGGAAAAGTGGGTTATTAACTGGTCGAGTCTGTCGGTGAGGAAGTTGACTCGGTGTAAGGTTTTAAAGCACATGTCTTTATCTTTACAGGTTTCTCGTATCTTGGTGAGAGTTCTTATCATATCGGGCATGGACTGGGTAAGTTTGGCAGTGTCTATGAACACAACAATATCCCAGCTTGTACTATAGTAACGGATGTTATCCTCTTTCTCAAAGTATATCCCTGGACTATGATCAAGATTCTCGTTTAAGTAGAGGTTATTGATCCCCATGATGGTGGTGATTAACAGGAGGACGAGGAGCTTTTCCATCTATAATAATATTAACGTATGTAGGAGATTCTAGCTCGGTTGGCATGAACTACTTTGCTTTTGTTGTTAATTTGAATCCTTATATTATGATTATCTAGGATTTCCAAGACCTTGAAGGGACCAGAGTAGGTTTCGTCTTTCTTTCCTGCTTGATTTCGTAAGAGGAATAAATAATCACCAGGCTTGAATTCCTGTTGATTTAATTTTCTGTCATAGTATTTTTTATTTCTGAATTTGGAGGCGACAAGATTGTCGTAAGCGATTTTTTGAAGTCCGTTCAGTCTTGCGACCAGGTCTTTCATGTACCCTTGATAAGTGGGTAGTAAATCGTTTTCTCGCAAGGGTTGAGCGGAAGGTAAGTTAACTAGTCGTCCGAATATTATTTCGTAAGGCGTTAGTTTAGTGCTTTCTTGAACGCTAGTGTTGTAATTCAAGATAGCCAAGTCCACCCAGTCGGGCCAGTCATCGTCTGAGACCGTATATTGTTTAATAAATTCTTTTAAAACATGGTGTGACCTTTTGAGGGAGCCATTGCTTTGGGGATGATAGGCGGTTGTTTTAATTTGTTTAATTTTAAAACGTTTAGCCATTCGACATATCAAGGAACTCATAAAGTTGGAGCCTTGGTCGGTAAGTATTACTTTTGGAGAGCCGAAGGTACAGATGAATTTCTTTACGAAAGCGTCGGCTACAGAGATAGCTGAAATGTCCTTTAAAGGTACTGCGAGAGAAAATTTAGAGAAATTGTCTTGCATAGTCAGGATGTATTCGAATCCCTCCTTACTTTTGTTGAGAGGTCCAACTATATCAAGTGCGATTTTTTCGAACGGTATACCGGGAGTGTCAGTAATGATCATAGGTTGGCGTGTTTTCAGCCTTACCAACTTTTTCAATTGGCAGTCTAAACATTGTTGAATTCGACGATGAACGTCGTTTTTGAGATTTTCCCAGTGATATTTCCTTTTTATTCTATTGTAAGTTTTAGACACTCCGCGATGTCCGCCAATTGCTGAGTTGTGTAACTCGGCGAAAATTTCGTCCCTTTGCTCCGGTAATACATAGGTGAGATTACCGGTACAGATTATAAGTTTTAGTTGGTGTCCTTCGAGAATGTTGGCCATTAGATCGATAATGTCGTTCCATTGTAGGCCGAAAAGGTGTTCAGTTTTTGTCACAAAGAGTTTCTCGACCTTCTTCTTTTTTAGCAGTTCCTTTAGAGTAGAGAAAAGAGCTTCGAGATTTGCTTTACAGGTGGAGGGTGCAAGTGGATTCTCGTCCTTGAGACATAGAGCGAAGTGATTTTTCTCTTGTTTGGTGTTGTGTATCAGCACATCTCCCACCGATAAATCAGTAAAGGTAGGTAGTTTAGAGTATGGCGAGATGGCGTGGTCGAGTAAATACGCGCGTGATATTCCGCCTTTGCATAATTTAGTTTGTCATAAAAATAGGCAATGTGGCATCGTGATTTGCATACTATGTGACAGTCCATGGTGTAGGTCAGATTTCAACAAATTAGTCGGAACAGGAAAAGGCTTTTACGTCTCAAAGAATTCGATGGTATGTCCAGTACACAGTGAGAACATAACCTATAGTAGCATTGAAGCTCTACATCTGGATGGTAGTACAATCATTGAAAATTTGGATAAAAAGTTATGTCTCATTGCGAACTACAAAAAAAGCATCGAAAGGGGCGAAACGACCATCTCAGATATCGACATGTACGATGATTCTGCATCTGTCATCTCAGATAGTGACTCTACAGTATCTGGTAAAAAGCGACCACGCATGGAAGAAGTGGCATCAAATGAATGCGAAAGTTGCTCTCTGTATTATATAGAAAATAAAAGTTTAAAAGAAATGAATATAGAATTAACAAAGCACAATAAGGTATTAAGAGAGAACAACACATTTTTGAGAACACATGTAGCCAATAAAGAGGTCTTCTCTTACTCACAGGTAACAAGTAGAATCCCAGAAAGGCGCATTGAAAACAATGCCCCTGCAATTATTCTCAAGAATAAAAACAGTGATAGTTTGGAGCCCTTACTACATAAAACTAAAAATCTATTAACAACTAAAAGTAAAGTACAACTTGAAAGTGTATTTAAGACTGAGGACAAAGTCATAGTTAAATGCTCCAAATCAGCTGATGTTGCTGAGATTGAAAAATTGCTGCAATCTCTCAAGTCTAATAACACCTCAATTGAACAGGAAAAGAAAAGTGATCCAAAGATTAAAATTGTTAATGTTGACCAGGATACAGCTAATTTATCAAATGAAGATATCATTCAGGATATCAAGTTAAGAAATAATTTTTTGTTTGAACAGTACCAAGCAAACATTGATCATAAGTACCAAAACAGTAAGACTGGAAACTGGACGCTTCTTATTACTGTAAATGCCCTAACTTATGAAAAAATTATGCGTATGAGCAAAATATTCATTGAATCAAGTCACTGCAGAGTTTTTGATGATTTTAACCTCACTATGTGCTACAAATGTTCAAAACATGGTCATCACCGTTCAAAGAAATGCACCTCTGCAACTTCTGTATGTGGAACATGTGCCGGAACGCACTCTACCAAAGACTGTACCAATAAAGAAAATATTAAGTGTTGCAATTGTATTGCCTATAATAAAAAATTTAACAAAACAAGAGATATCAAACACAAGGCTGATGATAAAAACAAATGTGAAACATATTTGGAGATTCTGAGGAATAGTATCAAGAAAATAGACTATTCTTTTAACCCATTAAATGGATAATCAAAGAGACTACTGGAGAATCCATATTCTACTACCTGCAAACGTGATGTATACCAAGGAATTACCTATAAGTACAAACGTATTAAAAGTAAAATTACTGTTATTTTGTTACTGTTTAATGTTGTTTATGAGTATAAGTGGATATTTGCGTACGTGTACTGTGGGCAGAGCTTCATTCACATCTCTGTTTAGCAATGTACACCATATTGGAATACATGAGATTCTAATTCTCCTCTACTTGGCCCCATATTTGCATCTTAATGTCATTCTTTGCAACTGAAGATGAGAATACTGAATTTGCATTTTCTACCCTTAATAAACTAAATGAGAGAATTAGTAACTATGACTGGTTTATACTATCTGTGAATGTAAGAAGACTGGGTGTGAATGCAGCTCTGCTTGAAACCTATATTGCTAGATTAAGTAAAAAGCCCCAAATCATTGTTTGCTCAGAAACATGGAAGATTGAAAACCCGAGTATTTATTCTATTGATAATTATACATTGTATTACAGTTATGGAAATATAAATAATGCTGATGGAGTTGCAATTCATGTCCGCAATGATGTGGTACATAAAACCAGTATAACCGAATATGACTCTTTTAAGGTTTTAAATTGTACTGTATTTTTGGATGGAAGCGAAAGTATACTGGTTACGGCTATTTATCGATGTCATGATTTTAGTAAAACTGATTTTATAAATGTAATGAAAAAGATTATTAATAACAAAGAAAAAAATCACATAATTGCTGGCGACTATAATATTAATATTTTAAGTAATGAGCCTGAGCCTGAAGAACTGCTGAATGAATGTCTCTCGCATGGCTATCTACCTCTTTTTAACTCGATAACTAGACCAAATGAAAATGGTGGTACTTGTATTGACAACTTTTATGCCAAATCTCCCATTGACCTTAAAGCTATCAAACACTCACAAGTGTTTACAGATCATTATCCACTTTTCTGTGGTTTTAATATAATCAAACCTTCTACAAATAGAATCGATTACTTTCATAAATTAAAATATAGTAAACTGGTCACTGCTACACAAGGTATTGACTGGTCTGAGTGCTTCTTCAAAAATGATCCTGAGGTCTCCACTAATTTTTTAATCTCAAATATACAATACTGTATCAATAAGGCTACAATAAAAATTAGCAAATCAAAATATGTTTATAGAAAACCTTGGATGACTTCTGCAGTCTTTAAATCTATTGAACATAAAGAGTTCTTGTATAATATCTGGAAAAATACTAATTTGGTGAGCGATAAAAATAATTTTAAAAACTATAAAAAAATATTAAACAAATCAATAAAACTAGCCAAAAAAGAGTTTGAAATAAAAAATGCTACTAAGAATACTAGCAATTCTAGAAAATTGTGGAATTATATTAATAATAAACTGGGGAAGAACTGTAAGACTAAATGTCCTGTTAAAAAAATTAAATTCAATGACAATACTATTGAAGATGCCGATACCATTGCAAACCACTTCAATGACTTTTTCTCAAACATTGGACTAGAACTAGCCAGTAAAATACGTTCCGCTAATCCAGCTAGAAGTAATTATCATTTAATAAGAAATCGCAACTCAAGATCAGTTTACCTGTGGCCAGTGACCAGTACTGAAGTACAAAGAGTAATAAGTGATATGAAAAATAAAAATGGTGGTTCAGATAATATACACTCTCGAGTGTTAAAAATTATCAGTCACATTATCAGTCCTGTTCTTACTGAGATATTTAATGACTGTATAGAGATGGGTATTTGGCCCTCCTCACTAAAACAAGCTGATGTTGTACCTATTTTTAAATCCAGTGATGACACCCTAGTGACTAACTATAGACCAATATCTTTGATATCAAACATTGCAAAAGTATTTGAAAAACTGATTCATACCAGAATATATGATTTCCTAATTAAATATAATAGAATTAATAAAAAACAGTACGGTTTTATTAAGGGATCAGGTACAACTGAGGCATTAGAAAAAATTTTGAATAACATCTAAGAGAATATTGATAAGGATAATGCCGTTATAGCTACCTTCATTGATCTGAGCAAAGCTTTCGATACAGTCAATCACACGATACTGTTGGAAAAACTGGAGAGTGAGGGCATAAGAGGAGTCGCTTTTGATCTCTTCAAGCAATATCTATCAAATAGGACCCAACGAGTTAAAATTGGTAGCGCCACTAGTCTGTCTAGAAAAATTGAAATAGGGGTTCCCCAGGGTACTTACCTGGGACCACTACTATTCCTAGTTTATATAAATGATCTTTTTGATGTGTGTGAGGATACGTATGCTTTTGCGGATGATACTATCGTTCTTGACTATCAAGTAACATGGGAACAGGCTCAACGAAATATGAATGTTAAACTGAAGGCGCTAAACGACTGGTTTGTTAAAAATGAATTAACGTTAAATATAACTAAAACGGAACATGTAACTTTCGGCTGTTATGCAAACAGTGTCCCTCAGAATACTGAGATCATAGTGGGAGGCAGGCAGGTTGGCAGAACTTGATATACGCCAAACGCGTATTTTAGACGCGCACTGCAAGTCACTCCGGAGTTTGCGGATCGGCGCCATTTCTCAGACTCACTGTGATCGGCGCCTTTCCCCAAACCGAAGCGAACTGCCAGCAGCGGTGGTGGGGGCCGCCGCTGCGTCGCGCGCCGTCCGCGCCGCGCTATATAAGCCGGCGCGCTTGGCCGCTGCGGGCATTCGCTCGCGAGCTCTTGAGCTGAGCACAACTCCTGGCCCATCCGGAGTTTGCCCAACTCTCCTCTCGAGTCTTTGTAACTCGACGCGTTCGAGTTACACTAAGTTGTTGGCTGGATAGGGACGAATTCGCAAATAAAGAATTTAACTTATCTCAAACGCCACGACTTTTTCTTCTCACTTCCCTTCCTGCCGTCACATCCATCTCAGCGACTCGAAGCTTCGGTAGTGGCCGCTAGGTGGCGCCGAACCAATACCCTTAAGCGACGTGTGCCCGCCAGCGCTTAAGTATCGGGCACTTCGAGCCTCGGACAACTCGATCCCGATCGATCAGCAAGTGTTGCCTGGACCTTCCGGCACACCGAGCAGCGGCGCCGACCCGGATCACTCGACCTTGCGGGGACTGCGATCGCCACGGACCATATCGAGCTGGAGTTCAACTGCCACATCGACCGTCAAGGATAAAGGGGAACTCTGAAACGAATCATCAAACTCGGTCCTTTTCAGGACCTCCAAACGTAGGCCTTAACCTCTGAGCCAAAAATCGACGTGCTGTTCAGCCAACTGTAGAAATCAAGAATTCTACAGTTCTCTACGGCACTCAAGGCCCTTTTCAGGGCCATCGTTCGAATTCCATCAAACTTTTATAAGTTCGATCACTAGCCGACCTTGGGTTTTGGAGTTTGTAGCTCTAGAACTCTTTGGCTTTTGAGTTTTCGAGATTATAACTTTGAAACTCTTTAGCCTCTGAGTTTTCGAGTTTATAACTTTGAAACTCTTTGGTTTTGGGTTTCGGAGTTTGTAGCTCT
>NW_019641670.1:115291-126612 GCF_000599845.2 Trichogramma pretiosum
AAAATGTCTCATTTCATTATTTTTAGAATAGAACGAAAATTGCCTGATTTTTTTCACATATGGGGGACTTTTTTTCAAAAGTATTGCATGATCTTCGGCCAAAATGAGTCAAATTAAGTTTTTATGCGATTAAAATTCCTTCAGAATGAGGAATATGATTACTTGAAGTAAGTGCAAAGTTATTCGATGACTTAGGTTATTGTGACTTTAAATGCAATTCGAATTTCATCTTTCGGATGATGACTAGACTTATGTACCACTCTTCAAACCCATCGAGGGAAACGGATTCTCAAAATATAATGCAAAACCTTTACAAAAAACCTGCAATGACATTTTAAACTTAATTTTCCAGCTTAAAAATAATTTTGATCACTTTTTTAACTTTTCAGACCACTGTGCACCGGTCGCCTCGTCACAAGTGCCCACCGAACTTGCCCAGCCTGAAACAAGTCAGAACGCGGACGACAGACGAACGACACGCGCTCTCCAACGACAGCAACGAAACCACAAGAGGTCAATCGCGCGGAAACTCAAGAAGGCTGGTCAGAAGTAACAGCTCTACAAAACAACCAAACGGTCCTTTTCAGGACCACAAAAGAAATTCAAGGTCTAAGGAACACCACCGTTCGCTCGCCTTAACAAACTAAAGTAACGAAGTACCTCGGAATTTTTATGGACTTTAACCTTAAATGGGACTACCACATACACTATGTTATTAAAAAAGTACGATATTTTCTTTACTTAATTTATAATCTGAGATATCTGCCTAATAAAGTACTAGAGGTAATTTATTTCGCGTACGTTTTTAGCATAATGAACTACGGTCTGATAATCTGGGGTGGTGCTTATAGGTCTGAATTGAGACAACTTATAAATCTCCAAAATAAATTTATAAAGTTATTAAAGAATGATACGATCCCAACGATCGAAACTCTATATGCGTCAAAATGTGTTGTTTTCCACTATGAATCTTTAAGTAGGGCATATTGCAATTCGGAAAGTATAACCAGGAAAAAAGACATCCCAATTCCAAAACATGATAAGTCAATTTATAGAAAAAACTGTATTTACACCGCTATTAAATATTTCAATTCTCTTCCTAACAAATATAAAAACCTAAAGATGCCACAAACAAAAATAAAAAAGATAATTATTAATGAGCTTAGACCAAAAATTCACTAATAATTAATGTAGCATGCTTAATATGCATAAGGCGATAGCATTGTATTGCCAAATTATCTTAGTTTTAAGTTAGTTTTTAAGTTAGTTTTAAGTATTTAATAAGCTGGCTCCTGTGCACAGAGAGGAATGCTTCTCTCTCTACAGGATTTACATGTATCTCCTAATGGAGAAATTTGTAATTTGAGGCCAATAAATTATTATTATGAAATTCGTGAAGTTTGGTGGCACCGGCATCAATTGGCTTGCCGTTAGTGTCAATAAAATAAACAATATTACCAGTCACGCAGTGCATGAGATCTTTAGAGTACACAATATCGATAGTGGACTTAGTTGTGTTCTCTGCGGATACCTGCTCTGGTGGACTTTGATTTTCAATCTGGCTTGGCTCTGTAGGAATGTTTTCTGGTTGGATGGGGGTAATTTCAGGTGGAGATTGATCTTCCTCCTCCGAGCTTTCTTGCTCAGATTCGGGTGAGTCTTCAGAGTCGGATTGGGGCGTATTAAAGGTGCGTGGATCGGGTTCTGGAATTCTTGGGACAGGAGATGGATCGTATTTTTCCGTCTGTTTCGTCTGTCTTTTGTCAGTGTCCCTTGGAGGAGGCGCCGGTTTGGGCTTTTGTAAGTGTTTAGGTGGTCTACCCCTTTTTGGGACCGGTGGAGTTGGGGTTGATTCTAGATTTTTTTTTCGGCAATTTCTTTGTCTTTTGAACGGGTGACTACACATAGGGCTTGTTTGACTCTTCTGGGATATTTCGTGAGAGACTGTCTGTATTGACATTGGACTTTCCTTTCTTATAGACGACGGTATAGTCATAAACTGAGAGTTTGAAACGCCATTTTTGTACCCGTGTGTTCAAATCCGCGGTTTTAAACCAAATTAGGGGTTGATGATTTGTGTAAATGGTTATTTTGCGATTATAAATATAGGAGTGAAATTGTTCTACGCTATGAATAATTGCAGGGGCCTCTTTTTCGTAAACTTCGTAATTTAATTCGGGTCCTCGGAGGGCGCGTGAAGTGTAAGCTATCGGTCTGTCTTTCCCTACCTATCCTTGAGATAGAACTCCACCTACCGCGTAACCTGAGGAGTCAGTCGTGATATTATAAGGTTCATTCAAATTAGGGAACGCAAACACGGGAGCTGTCGTTAATAGTGTTTTTAGTCGATCGAAAGATTCTTGAGCTTTATCATTCCATTCAAAGAGCGCGTCCTTTCGCAGTAGTTTGAACAAGGGTTTAGCAATAGCAGCAAATTTATCTATGAATCGTCTGTAATAGCCCGCGAGTCCTATGAATTGTCTAACGCTCTTTACTGACTTTGGGCGAGGAAACTTAGTCACGGCTTCTACTTTCTTTGGATCGACTTTCAGCCCTTCCTCACTTAGGATGTGACCTAGATAAGTCACATTTCTTCGCAGGAATTCGCATTTACCCGGTTGTAATTTTAAGTTAGCTTCTCTTAGTCGCGTGGCGAGTTGATTAAATTTATCGTTGTGCTCTTCGATGGAATTGGCGTAGATAACTATGTTGTCTAGGTAAACAAATAGTATATTCCCTTGTAAGCCCTTTAAAACCGTGTCCATTAACCGTTCGAATGTCGCGGGGGCGTTCTTTAATCCAAAGGGCATCCTGATAAACTGATAGTGTCCAAAGGGTGTGCTGAAGGCACATTTATGCGCGTCGCGAGGATCGAGTCTAATTTGCCAGAATCCCCACGCCAAGTCCAATACAGAATAATATTTCGCGCTTCCGACTTGGTCGAATATCTCAGTGATGTTAGGCAAAGGGTAGGCGTCGCTAATTGTTTTATCGTTAAGGGCGCGAAAGTCCAATACTATCCTCCACCGCTTGTTCCCTTCGTAATCGGGCTTCTTTTCTACTATCCAGAGGGGATTATTATAAGGGGAATCTGATCTCTCTATTACGTCACTGTCTAACATTTCCTGTACTTGTTTGTTCACTTCCTCCTTAAGGGCACGTGGGTACTTATATTGTTTAACGTTAATTGGATCGTCGTCCGTCGTAATGATTCTATGTTGTACTTTGGAAGTTCCAGGGAGGGTTTCCCCTGGTATGTGGAAAATGTCTTTGTGGTCATGAATTAATGTATGGACGTATTGTGTTTCTGTGTCGTTCAAATGGTCTACTTTTATAAGGTCTTTGAGGTCTTCTCGTTGTACGGTGAAAATTCGTGATTCTGGGATATGATCAGTTGGTTCAAGAGCTACAAAGTCTTCAGGGTCCGAATACAAGTCATAGTCTATTTCAGTCGGTTTGATTGTGTCGTATACGTCGTCTTCCGGTGATTCGAGTTTTCTCATAGTGACTTTTAAGGGCGTTGTTATCTCGTTAGCAGTCAGGGTGAGTTCGTCAAAGTTCAATATGGCTTTTCCCTGGTGAAGGAAGTTAGAGCCAAGGATACCGTTACCCGGTATTTGAAAACTGTCGTCTATTACTTGAAAGTATACGGACGTGTGATGGTAGTCGTTGTAGCCAAAGCTGCCGTAGGAGGTTATCTTGGACGATGGTGTTTCCAGCTAGTGAGCGTAGATGCCGCAGGAATTGAGATGGCTTGCGGTCACCGAGCTCCTCCTCGCTGATGAGCTGTCGAACACGTTGCTCTTCTGATGCAGACAAACGCTCAATTAATTTAGTGCGCAGAAAAGTATACGGCGTTACTGCCGGTGGACTTGTGATGATGTCCTCTACTTCTAAGGCGATGCGCGCGTCCAGTTGGGAAACGACATAATGAAATTTTGTCACCTCGCTTGTAATGTCCGAGAGGACAAATTGAGAGTCTGCCTGGGCGAACCAGAGGCGTTGGTTGTCGAGCCGATGCTGTTCGGCGAGTCGCTGCTGTTCAGCGAGCTGTTGTTGTTCGGCGAGCTGCTGCTGCTGTTCTAGGAGCCGCTGTTGCTCGGCAATTCGGCGATGATTGTTATCTTCGCGCTCCAAAACCATGACGATAGGCGGGTGCGAAGAGAATTTAAAGTCGCGGGTCACCAATATAGAATTAATACTTTATTTCTATTTAACAATTAACTTTATTATGTGTTCACTGTATGGAAGCTCGAGACTCTCTGATCGCGAATACAATCAGAATATATTTATAATAATCTGCCGTTGCTAAGCGATCGATGTTGGCGCGGCGGCGTTCGGTTGTGTCGCTACACGTCCATGTCAAATAAGTTTAGTTGGACTCGGCCGAGAGAAGGTTTGGGATTTCTTTCGATCCCTTCAATATTCATAAGGTTTTGTCTGTCTATAGGGGCGTCCGAAGGAAGTACCTTGATGCTAATGAGGCTCATCTGCGCGCCTGTATCTAGTAAAAATAACGTCTCTAAGTTGAACATGTCGATTTGGATGAAAGGTATGAATCGCAAACAGTGAGTGATTCTAAAATTAGATACCGTTGTTGAGCAAGTTTGAGATAACGGATTGTTTTCGAAATACATTTTACAGACTTTGTCGTCGATTCTCATCGATTCTTTACCGTAATCTATTATGGTTTTATTTGTTAGTAAAAATTCGGCTCCAAATATGCCGTCAAAATTGATTGGAAAATCATTACTCACGATAAGAAATTCTACTGGATTATTATTAATTTTAAATTCAACGGAACCGATGGTGGTAACTTCCTTGGAATCTATTCCCTTTAAAGAGCAAGTGAAGCTTTCGCACGCCGTGGCGCCGGATGGTATGGCTGACGGGGTAACTACATTGACCTCCGAGCCGGAGTCTATGAGGAAAAGGTTTGGATAGTTGTAGTGGGTTATCCGTATGTACGGTTGGCTGTTTAAAGGGATGACACAAGTTCGCTCAGCAGTTTGTCCTCGCTGGCATTGGCCGGTGAACGCGATTGTTGCTGCTTCGCCTGCCCCGACGCGTTTGCTTGGGGTTGCGAGCTCGAGTTTTTTTGCTTGATTCTACATTCTCTTTCGAAATGACCGCGGTTTTTGCAGTGATTGCAAATAATATGGTTTTTACAACGGTCCGTAGTGTGGTTATTCTTACCACATTTCGTACAAGCGGCTGTAACGTGATTGGTCGCCGCGGTAGTCTGTTCCTCAGTCTGTTTGTTTAATATGTCGTACGCGCGTTTGTGGCATCTTTCTTCCGAGTGCCCGTGTTTTTTGCAGTAATTGCAGGTTAATCGACCGGGACGTTGATGATTGTCATTTTCTCGGGGAGATGGTGTAGTTGACAAAGTCGCGTGCACTCGCCGCGATCGACACTCGTTAGTGCTATCCCCGCGCGGTTGCAGTTACCACAACGTTTTTCTAGTTTGCCCCGCATTAGTCGAGTAACTTCGAGTTCTTTCTCAATTCTAATTGCTTCTTTCACAAGCTCATTAAACTTGTCGTGCTTAGTCAAACGTAAAGAAATATTTTGAAAACTTCTATTTGGCTCGCGGTAATATCTTTCGCGAATTCATGGTCGGGAGAGGTGATCCCTTTTATTTGCAAAATTTGATCTCCTAAGGAGCGTACCTTGTTCGCGAAGTTCAAGACACTTTCCCCATGCTGCTGATATTGTTGTGCTAATAACCCTTGAAGCGAGCTGACTGATAAGCCGGTAGAATACAAGTCTCGAAGTTGTTTCTTAAATTCTTTCACCTTATCTATAGCGATAGATTTTAATGATTTTCGCGTCTCTGAGCCCACTTTACTAAGAATTAGCTTGGCGAAGCTTTTTTCTTCAGCTGGATCTATGAGGCCGAACGCGAAGTCTACCAGTTCCAAGAAATCTTCCAATCCTGAGGTGGTTTGGTCGAAAATTGGAATGGTCGCGAGCGCGTCCTTTAATTTGACATACTTTTCCGTCATCGTCGCGACTTTACGTTCAGCAGTGTCAGGAGGTGTGGGAGGTACTGTCTGGTTTATAGGATCAACGATGGTAGCAGGATTAAGAGGTGGAGTGAGGGTTCCCTCTTGAGGATTCTCTTTCGGGGTTGTCTCACCGTCCGGAAAACCTTCTGCTTTAGGATTAGGGAGGATTGTCGAGCTTTTTGCGTCTTGAAAATTTATAGACAAGTTGAAAGTATCTTCCGCTGTTTCTTCGTATGTCTCCTCGTCTGTCGAGTCTACCTTTACCGTGTCGTCAATTTGGAAAAGGTTTGAAAGTGCGCCCGCGCGCTTTAGGTTGGAATTATCACCGTCGTTATTACCAGAGGGCACTTGAATGGGTTGGTCAATCGATCTGTTCAACTTTGACTTAGAGAGAAACGGGTCGACGCGGTTGCCTAGTAAGGACTTTTCAAATTCGCTAAGTGACTCTTCAGCCTTTTTCTGTTGGCTGTCTTGATTCATTGATTAGTCAAACAACACGGGTACATGGGGAGACTTTAGTTATTCCTCCGAGAGCTTGGAAATTCTAGAAATATTTTTATATTTTAGTACATTGAGACCCTTTTCGTTACATCTACGGAGGGCCGCTGAATTCCAATATAGTTTTAATCGGCCCTTTGTTTGTAAAGTAAAAAAAAGGAAGATAGAGGTTTGTATTGAACTTCGTAATGTTTGTTTACTCTCATCAATGATTATAATTAATTCGTCGTTAAATTGCTAGTGTATACGTATAACTCCAACTGTCCTGCCTAGTGAAAATTTACATGGCCTCAGGCCGTCAGTGAAAAATTTAATTGTACATGTATCTATGGCTCTGTTTGGCCCAATAGTATGGCTATATTCGCCCGAGGGTGTATTCTTCTCGATTTGATAATATGGCTCTGTCGCCCAAATAGTATTTTACGTTATGTTTCGCGCGCGCGAGTCTGGAGATTGATCGTTTCTTGAGATTGGCGTCTCGCCCGCACATGCTCTCTTCCTGAGAAAGTCACGGCAGTCGAGAAGGAAAGATTCCTCTTTCGGTGATCTCCAACATCAGTAGTGGATGTTAGAAATGATCAATGTCCCCGTTCAAAGCATGAGTTAGCTTTAAACTTTTTTGTAGGAAAGTTATACGTTAAATTAGCAAGACGTGATTAAGACTTTAATTATAGAATATAATTTATTTTATCTGGCTTCTACATTTACATTTGTTTTTACAGATTCTTTTTTTTTGGAATTTTAAATGCATGTATCGCTTCGATACATATTTTACAAACATTACGACTGTCAATCAATTCTATCCCATGCATACATTTTTTTATTTGTGGAGCTTCTTTAGCTTCATTTGATATGTGGGAACGTCGAATTTTGATTAAGTTCGTTGCCTTCGAACGGTAGCCCTGAGAAGGCAAAAAACCAAAAGGAGTTTTAAGAGTTTACACTCTTGTTACTGCCAAGACGGTTTGAATTGAACTTTTACAAAGTTCGTCAGCTTTCGAACGGTGGCCTTGAAAAGGCTGGAAACCGAAAAGAATTTCAGAGTTCGCACTCTGCAATTGACAAGTCGGTTAGCCTCGATCTTTAGCAAAAGTTCGAGGTCTTTCGAAATCCTACGTGAGATGGTCCTGAAAAGGACCGAGGCCGAGTTGGCGTGTACAAGTTCCAAATTGTTTAGTTGGTGATTGATGTGGATCGAGTGGTAGCCGAGATCCGATGTTGCTCCGTAGTCAACTCTGCAATAGAAGGTTGGAAACCCCGTCGAGCTCGTAAACTTGGCTGCGGTGACTCTGCGATGAATTTGTCTTGGCCTTGCTGGTCAGTTGCGGCCGGAAAGTCCAGGCCGCACTCGCTGAATGGGAAAGATCGAGGCTCGAAGTGGCCGATACTTAAGCCCTGGCGGGGAAAAGTAGCTTGTGGGTGCCGGAGCTGCGCCACCTAGCAGTCGCTAGTGAAGCTTCTCAGCGCAAGAAGTGGGAAGGAGGCTTGGAGAGGAGCGAAAAATAATAAGATTGAGCATATGTGTATAACTCAGGTTTATTAACGTTCCCTAGGCCAAGCTCTCGTGGGCGAGCAAGATCCGACTCCGGAAAGTCCAGGAGTGGAACTGCGTGCCGAATCGAATCGGCGCTGTCTTTTATACCGCTGGACGGTCGGCGCGCGAGCCGGCAGCGGCTCAGTGGCGGAGTGGGGATACGCACGCAGGAGTCTCGTGTCGTTGGCGTATATCACATTTCTTTTTCTCGCATTCTCTCTCTGTGCGTCCCTTCGGGCTACTTCTTGAATTGTTAGTTGCGATCCTTTTAATTTCGCAGCTGCTTCTTTGCGGCGTAGACAAAGGAATTTATTTCTCTCGTGCGGCTGGAGAGGCCGAAGCCCTCGAGCTTTGTCAGCCTCGATTGCTTCGAGTTTCTTTTTAATGCGTGCGAGCCGCGACAATTGTTTTTTCTTTTTATATTGGAATTCGTTAACCCTGTGTAGATATAAATATATATATGTATGTTATTAACATCATTGCACGTGAGCAAGTATAAGAGTATTTGTGTTGTTTTCTAATTGTAGTCTTTATTTATCGGGGCTTTTTGTCGCGCTGAACCGGCCGGTGAGTGCTTTGTGTGTGTGTGTGTGTGTGTGTGTGTGTGTGTGTGTGTGTAAGCCGAGCGCAGCCGCGCGCAGTCGGTAAGCTTGGCTTTGCCCGATAGTGTAGTAGCGGGCACAGCCGGTAAGGCTGACTACGCCCATGAGTTTTGGTAGCGGGCGCGGTCGGTAACATTAGGCCACGCCCACAAGCGTATACTCGTGCTCGTGTCTTTGTTAACGAGTGAAGAGAAAGTCGTTACGTAGGAGTGTGTGTGATCCGTAAAGATGGCGTCTCCCTTATCTAACGGGAATAGCAAAACTTTGATTCGTAACAAAGAGAATTCGGGTACTTGTAAATTTTTTGTAAAAGAGAATTGTATTTTTTTTTTTTTTTGAAACTCGTTTTCGCGGACATGATTTTAAAAAGTATATGTGTTGTCATTCGTTGATTTTATTAATTTTTTTGACTCTAATGCCGCGACTACTTTACTCTTAAAAATTTAGCAGGGCCACGTCGTGAGCTGTTGTAGCTCGTATCTACTCTTTGTGTGTAGCTATAGTGTTTGAAAAGAAGTATAGAGGAAGAGAAAAGAGTTGAAATTTAGCATTAGTTTATAAGCTCCTATATGACACGTCGGCTCTCAAGTGGCCGTAGCAATTCAGCTTTAGGCTATCGAAAAATCCATCCTGGCAAGGTCGCCATTTTTGTAACGTCCTGAAGGGACTTAGTGTTGCAAACCAAAGGTTCGCGTGGCCTCGGATAACGATTTTAGGCTTTTCTCGCGCCACGTCCACGAGGAGACGGGACACAAGGGGTCGGCTGAGGACCGGCGACTTGCGAGCGACGTGTATTTGTGAGGAGAAGGAACACGTTCAACCCGGCGAAACGATTGCTCGTTCATCGCCAGGGCGGCAGTGAATGTATTAGGAGGATTATTCATTTATTTAGCTAAGCATGTTTGTAGGTGGATAGCAAGAATTTAGAGAGTAATTTTATATAGAGAAAATAGAGAGTTTATTTATGAAATTATAGGTAGACTTACATTTTCGTTGATTGGTTGTACAAGCGAACTGGATGGCGGCTTGGAAGCTGGAGCCGGACAGTGAGCTCTATATTATAAGTTGTTAAAAGCACTTCACTTTTAGACTGCTGTAGCACGAATAGGCAGAGTCGACTGAAGTTTTTGGTGACTTAGTCGACGCTGGCTTTCGGCGGCTGAGATTTTGATTGCTCTTTGAGAGCTTCGATAGGCCCAATCTGTCGTACGACGACGTTGCGCCGAGGGTTTTGTCTCTCTGTCTTTTCCTAATTTCCAAGCCGACCATCGAATGTTCTCGAACATTGTACTTACAAGTGATGTTGTAATTATGTTTATTTAGTTGCAGATAATTGTTATTAATTTTTCCTTTTAATTGTTTTGTTACATCATAGGGTAAATGTTATACTTAACTGTTCGTTGCTATTTCGGTTGTCCTGCTGTTCTTCACATTAACATTGGCTGTTTATTGTAACTTAGATTGTTTATGGACTTATTGTTTATTGCGGGAGGCAGGGAGAAGTTTTATGAAAAAAAAGAGAGTCTGTAGAAATCGAGGTGTATCGGTCTCGATCTGAGGCCGATTCGGAGTGAACATTAGTTATTAAATAATTCGGGCGTTTTGCATATCGGTTAGAAATATTTGCCATGTGTTTCATATTCTCGAACGTTCGTTATCTCGATCGTTCGATGTGGCCTTTCCCGTTGTCGAAAAATGTAACCGTCGAATGTTTATGGCGGTCGTAAAAAAAAGGTGTTAGATTTCTTATAGCTGGGCGCCGGGGCGTTCGGAAAGTCCCGAGTAGCTCGCGGAGCTGCATGTAAGACGGGCTGCCTATGGGCAGGCGTTTTGGAGGTTTTCGAAGTTTTGAATTTTTGTGGCCTATTCGGAGGCGACGTTACAGTCCGAAATAAACCTGGAACTGATACCTGCGTTTGAAATAATCCAAGGGTTTTAATAATTTCCATGTTGGGTAGATCAGAAGTTGTTTCGGCCTTGGAAATATCGGGGCGCAGCAACGGAGGTTTAAAGTGTTAATACATGAGTCAAAGAGAAAAAGCGATCCGTATTGACTTGTTTATAATAATGCCAGAATGATGACAACTAGAGTACGTACTTCAACTCCAAATTAACCCAATAGTCCCGTATAGTAAGGATTTTTTCAAACTTTTGATAAATGCGTGCTTAGGAAAATGCATGGAAAACTAGCATAAAAGAATTCATGTCGTATAATAACTCACAAGTGCATACTTAAATACCTAAAATAACCCAAGAGTGGTTTGTTCCATCCAAAATAACCCTTAGTTTGATTCTTTTGTCCGAAATAAACCTGGAACTGATTCCTGCGTTTGAAATAATCCAAGGGTTTTGATAATTTCCATGTTGGGTCGGCCATCAGAAGTTGTTTCGGCCTTGGAAATATTTGTGCGCAGCAACGGAGGTTTAAAGTGTTATTACATGAGTCAAAGAGAAACCGCTGCCAATGTATTGGCAAGTAGCTTCCTCATACTTTTTTTTTAACTTAAAAATAATTTGAAAATATTAATATCATCTTTCTAATTACGAAAGCGAAACGAAAGCGCCTCTCAGCTTTATCGGGTATCTCAAACAAACAATGCAAAAAAAAAAAATTTTTTTTCTTAAATAGAAAAAAAAACGTTACGTTTATCGATAAATGAATTTTTCTGGCTTCGT
>NW_019641670.1:127738-143555 GCF_000599845.2 Trichogramma pretiosum
TTTTACGTTCGCACTGTCGTGCGCGACGCTCCGGTGTCATAAAAAGCGCGTATTTCGTGTTTGCCAACTTGTGTTTTTATCCACCAGTGCCCTTCATATTGTTCTTGAACAGGTTCTTTTCCCGACGAGCTTTGGGTTGTGTTTTTCTCGTCGGGCGATACATATCCTGTCGTTGAGACCCGAAAAGCGTCCAGGGTAATATCGGTCTCGACTATTCCCTGCTTTCGGCGTTTCCCGAACACTTCGGGCAATTTTTCCGGTATACGTTTTGGGCTCCGCACCCGTAGCAGTATATTTCTTTTGTCTTCTTCGATTTGCTGTTCGTTGACGAAGACTGTTTCGTTGGGTGATGATCTGCGTTCCTTGACGACTGCGAGTTTTTCTGAAACTCGTTTCTCTGCCCGTCAGGCTTGCCTGCCGGGCTGACTTTTTGCTTTTGAAGTTCTGTAATTGATTTCGAAATTTGCTGCAATGCTTCGGCTTGCCTCTTTTCGCTTTCTTTTATAGAATTGGCTAGTAATTGCGTGACTTCGATTTGGGATTTTATCAGTGCCGTTATTTCATCCTTGTGATCTGGCATTGCTGCTAATTTGTAGCTCGACTCATTCTTGTCAGCTTGATATCTGAGTTCTGGCCATACCGTCTCGTCTTGTGCCGGTGCGCGATATTGCTCGGCTCTTATGATTGTGTTTTCTGCTTCCACTGCTTCGTCAAAAAGGTCGTCGACGGAGCGCAAAGACTTTCATCGTACCATCTTCTGTAGCTCTGGTAGCATCCCACCATGCAAGTAGTCGAGCTGTGTTTGTATGGCCAACTGTGGCCTCAATTTATTTAGCGTACTTTGTAGGCCAATTATATATTGTGCTACTTTTTCGTTGCGGCCCTGTGTTCTTCTTCTGATTTGTTCGAGTAGCTGCTGGTACGTATATTGGTCCATCCCGAAGGTTTTCCTGGCCATTCCACAAAATCCCTCCCAGTTTTGGAATTTGTGGCGGTTATTGCGGAACCATTGGGCTGCCGTGCCTGAGAGCGTTTCTGACAATGCTGGTAGGAGGTCTGCGTCGCCCAGTCCGGCTAGAAATGCGCACTCCTCGATCCTTTCTATGTAACTTTCCACGCTCATCTGACCGAATCCTTCAAATTGAATTCTCCATTTTCTCACGGTCTCTCCGATATCGCTGTTACATCTGATTGAGCCTTCGTGCGTAAATCTGCTCGTCGATGGCCTTGACAGGTATGCGTCTGACGATCCTTCAAAATTTTGTTTAAATCTTGTGTTGTTGTCCTCCGTTGGCGTTTTTCGCCAGTCGCCGGCAGCGACTGGCCCGTAGCCGATCGTGTCTTGGAAGTTCACTCTTCTCTGATCTATCGGCTGCTCGATCATTGTTGGTATTTCCTGTAAATTACTGCCTATTTGGAATGATGAGGTTCGCGGATCTAGTCTTGTACTCGACGCGACTTTTCCATTAAAATTTTGTGACCTCATTTCTTCCATTTGTCTCTTGAGTTCTTCTACTTGTGCTGACATGCTTGTATCTTCTGGTGATTCGGTGTTTTGCTGTGCTGGTTCGCTGTGTCGTGTAACGCTGTTCGCTATCCTTGTTCCGGGCTGGCTTCTATTTCCTACCAGTCTGGATGGTATGCTTGTCTGGCGCATTGTATTTGCGTTTGTCGCGCCTTGGTTTAACGACTTTTCCAAGTTTCTGCGTACTTTTTCTGACGTATCCAGGCCGATCATTGGGTGTGGTTGGTCGTTGTCGACGTTATGATCTATTATCGTTTCGCCCGACTTTTCCCAGCACGTTGTATTTATAAACGCCACTCTGAGGATTACGTGATTCTCAACTCGTTCGATCTCACCAAAATTTGACTCGAAGAAATCATTCGCCGAGTAATCGCCGCTTAGCCATTGGTATAGCCTTGCTTTCTTTTGTAGCATGGATCCATCCGATTTTAATTCTAGCTGTTCCAACGCTTCGGCCAATTCTGAAAGGATAACTTGTTCTTTTTTATGAGTTAGATTAGGACACACTGAAATACACACACTATGGCTTATGATATGAAATAATTATTCTTTTTTGTAGTTGGTTGATCGGTTCTCGTAGAGGCGATTCTCGCTCAGATGCTGCAACTTCGAAGACGCAATGTATACTGACTCATATGGAGATCCCGTGTACAACAGCTTTACTGCGAGATAGGCCACGTTTACTAGCAAACGCTACAGCGTGACGTAGCTATATAAAGAGCATACTTTCACTTGAAATTTATATATTTTGAGTTGTAAGTCAGCTGCGTTCTACGCGTGGGCTACATTGAATTATTAACAAATGTCTGTATGAGTTTTTGTTTTCTCGGCCTTTTGGCTCGTACCTTTTATTTTTACTAGACGTTTAAGACGGGCTCCGCGCGTATCAATTTTTGTATTTGTGTTTTAAGGTTAGCAACTTTCAGGCGCGCTTCGTGCGCGTACATCTTTCAGTCAGTTTCGAAAAAGTTGCTATTATGACCGCAGATGTCACTTTATTACGTTTCGACTCGAGTCAAAAGTCAGTCGACTAATCAGAGGCCGAATAGATTGGCTTCACTTTCAGGTCCATCTTTTTTCTATAAGTTAGATTAGGACACACTGCAATACACACACTATCGCTTATGATATGAAATAATTATTCTTTTTTGTAGTTGGTTGATCGGTTCTGGCGGTAGAGGCGATTCTCGCTCAGATGCTCACACTTCGAAGACGCAATGTATACTGACTCATATGGAGAACCCGTGTACAACAGCTGTACTGCGAGATAGGCCACGTTTACTAGCAGACGCTACAGCGTGACGTAGCTATATAAAGAGCATACTTTCACTTGAAATTTATATATTTTGAGTTGTAAGTCAGCTGCGTTCTACGCGTGGGCTACATTGAATTACCAGCAAATGTCTGTATGAATTTTTGTTTTCTCGGCCTTTTGGCTCGTACCTTTTATTTTTACCTGACGTTCAAGACGCGCTCAGCGCGTATCAATTTTTTTATTTGTGTTTTGAGGTTAGCAACTTTCAGGCGCGCTTCGTGCGCGTACATCTTTTAGTCAGTTTCGAAAAAGTTGCTATTATGACCGCAGATGTCACTTTATTACGTTTCGACTCGAGTCAAAAGTCAGTCGACCAATCAGAGGCCGAATAGATTGGCTTTACTTTAAGGTCCATCTCTTTTTTATAAGTTAGATAAGGACACACTGAAATACACACACTATGGCATATGATATGAAATATTTATTCTTTTTTGTAGTTGGTTGATCGGTTCGGGCGGTAGAGGCGATTCTTTCTCAGATGCTCACACTTCGAAGACGCAATGCATACTGACTCATATGGAGATCCCGTGTACAACAGCTGTACTGCGAGATAGGCCACGTTTACTGGCAGACGCTACAGCGTGACGTAGCTATATAAAGAGCATACTTTCACTTGAAATTTATATATTTTGAGTTGTACATCAGCGGCGTCCTACGCGTGGGCTACATTGAATTACCAACAAATGTCTGTATGAGTTTTTGTTTTCTAATATTTTGAGTTTACTCTAGTTGCCAAAGAGCAACTAGAGTACGTACTTCAACTCCAAATTAACCTAATAGTCCCGTATGGTATGGATTGTTTCAAACTTTTGATAAATGCGGGCTTCGGGAAATGCATGGAAAACTAGCAGAAAAGAATTCATGTCGTATAATAACTCACAAGTGCATACTTAAATACATAAAATAACCCAAGAGTGGTTTGTTCCATCCAAAATAACCCTTAGCTTGATTCTTTTGTCCGAAATTTATCCTGGAACTGATACCTGCGTTTGAAATAATCCAAGGGTTTTAATAATTTCCATGTTGGGTCGGCCATCATCAGAAGTTGTTTCGGCCTTGGAAATATTGATGCGCAGTAACGGAGGTTTAAAGTGTTAATACATCAGTCAAAGAGAAAAAGCGATCCGTATTGACTTGTTTATAATAATGCTAGAATGATGACAACTAGAGTACGTACTTTAACTCCAAATTAACCCAATAGTCCCGTATGTAAGGATTGTTTCAAACTTTCGATAAATGCGTGCTTTGGGAAATGCATGGAAAACTAGCAGAAAAGAATTCATGTCGTATAATAACTCACAAGTGCATACTTAAATACCTAAAATAACCCAAGAGTGGTTCGTTTTATCCAAAATGACCCTTAGTTTGACTCTTTCGTCCGAAATAAACCTGAAACTGATACCTGCGTTTAAAATAATCCAAGGGTTTTAATAATTTCCATGTTGGGTCGGCCATCAGAAGTTGTTTCGGTCTTGGAAATATTGGTGCGCAGCAACGGAGGTTTAAAGTGTTAATACATGAGTCAATGAGAAAAAGCGATCCGTATTGACTTGTTTATAATAAAGCCAGAATGATCACAACTAGAGTACGTACTTCAACTTCAAATTAACCCAATAGTCCCGTATAGTACGGATTGTTTCAAACTTTTGATAAATGCGTGCTTTGGGAAATGCATGGAAAACTAGCAGAAAAGAATTCATGTCGTATAATAACTCACAAGTGCATACTTAAATACCTAAAATAACCCAAGAAAGGTTTGTTCCATCCAAAATAACCCTTAGTTTGATTCTTTTGTCCGAAATTTATCCTGGAACTGATACGTGCGTTTTAAATAATCCAAGGGTTTTAATAATTTCCATGTTGGGTCGGCCATCAGAAGTTGTTTCGGCCTTGGAAATATTGGTGCGCAGCAACGGAGGTTTAAAGTGTTAATACATGAGTCAATGAGAAAAAGCGATCCGTATTGACTTGTTTATAATAAAGCCAGAATGATCACAACTAGAGTACGTACTTCAACTTCAAATTAACCCAATAGTCCCGTATAGTACGGATTGTTTCAAACTTCTGATAAATGCGTGCTTTGGAAAATGCATGGAAAACTAGCATAAAAGAATTCATGTCGTATAATAACTCACAAATCCATACTTAAGTACCTAAAATAGCCCAAGAAATATCTCAGTCAACTAACACATCCAACACAGTTCGTCGCTAGCCTCGTAGCGATAATACCAATCGCTGGACCAACCGAATTTGAATAAATTGAAAAATATGTTTGTCGTATTGGCTTATTTATTAATTATAATTTATTAATACCTGCCAATGTTTATAAATATTCTGTAGCATTAAAAATTTATTGAAAAAGGAATAGCGATGTTGTTTACATACACGAGTACCGCGTCGCCCTCAACCTTTGCACAATTCACGAGACACACGGCAGCGTGCACAAACTCGTGCGCAAGTCCGCGAAACGAAATATTCGTTGTGCATTTATCTAGTCGCGTTGTTTAATGGCAACTCAGAGTTGCATTAAAGGCAAAAATCATCTGTCGATTACAAAAAAAATATTTTTTTTATCTCAATATATCCTTCAAAGGTGGCTACAAGCCACCGTGGCACATAGTTCGTATTTCAACTCCTAATTAACCCAAGTAACCCAAGTAACACCCGCAGTAACACCCGCAGTAACTCAAGTAACCCAAGTAACCCAAATAACAGCTGCAGTAACACCCGCAGTAACCCAAGTAACCCAAGCGCGCATCGGACTCATTTCGCACATATGACATGGAAATGTTTTTCCGAAAAATACGTCAACAAACACCTTTTTCACTAGTTGTAATTGTCCGTTGACGCCCGTTAACCGCACGAACGCCCCGATCTTGGACGCAACCCCTTTCGGCTGACAAATGTTGACCATTAACCATGCGCCCGGCGTGCGCCGTCGATAAACGTGACCTCAACCCGCCGACGTTGCTAACGGATAGGCGGACGCGCACCGAACAAGAGCGCCCACGCAAACGACGCGAACGCGCGCTCCGTCAATAACGGCCCATGAGCGCGAACCGGCCCCTGTTTTGCCCGATAGTAGGCAAAATTTTCGTCTGCTGCTGCTTCTGCTGCAATAAAGGACAAGAAACGCACCAGGAACGACCAAGTAACTACGAGATAAGTACGAATTAACGATAATTCGAAGCTGAGACGCACCCCATGGAAACGAGTTAAGTACAAGGTAAGTATGAATTAAATACGACGAGTATAACGCAACAGGAACGACAAGGTAGGTATTAGGTAGGTAGGTACACATTAATAAATTTCATCAACGTTTGAAATGTTTATTCATTCGCATTTCTGCTTCTACAGTACTATTGTTGCGCGTAGACACGCATACGTCGAACAATCATACAAAAACAACAAAAAACGAAAAATGAATAAACAAACGAACCAAAAGTTGCGTTTACTGCCGTTGCATGAGACACGCAACGCACAAAGCACGCGCACGCACCGATGCAATCGCACGCGTCGTCGCAAACGCAACGAAGCAAACAAAAGACCTGCCGCAGATTGGGTGGTTTAAATGTGTCAGAATCATTTATTTTGATTATTCTCATTATCCTTGCTTGCAATCCTTGTAGTTTTCTCAATGCAGTCTCGTAGACTCCTCCCCAACCAATAATGCCATAAGTAGCTACGCTGTGGAATAATCCATAGTAGATTTGCAGCAGTTGACTTCGCGAGAGTATATGTTGTAGTCTGTAGAAAACATACAACAGATATTTTGTCCTATTTACGATTTTATCGATATGTCCAGACCATCTCATGCAACAATCAAAAATAACTCCTAGGTACTTGGCACTATCAACTTTCTCCATTGCAATATTGTTTACTCGAACCTCAAAATTCACCGGCAATGAATCGCTGCAGTTGCCAAAAGTCATATACACTGATTTCTGAATGTTGAGTGTCAAGTGATTCGCGTACGTCCACGAGTACACTATTTCGAGCAATGCCGTCATCCTCTGGTTCACTTCCATCCACGTAGCACCATCGACGACTGCAGCAGTATCATCCGCGTAAGCAATGAGTTCTGGTAGAAGCACTAACAAGTCATTCACATATAGTAAAAACAGTAAAGGTCCTAATNGTGCATACTTAAATACCTAAAATAACCCAAGAGTGGTTTGTTCCATCCAAAATAACCCTTAGTTTGATTCTTTTGTCCGAAATAAACCTGGATCTGATACCTGCGTTTGAAATAATACAAGGGTTTTAATAATTTTCATGTTGGGTCGGCCATCATCAGAAGTTGTTTCGGCCTTGGAAATATTGGTGCGCAGCAACGGAGGTTCAAAGTGTTAATACATGAGTCAAAGAGAAAAAGCGATCCGTATTGACTTGTTTATAATAATGCCAGAATGATGACAACTAGAGTACGTAGAGTTCCAAATTATTTTTTATAGTCTCGTATAGTAAGGATTGTTTCAAACTTTTGATAAATGCGTGCTTTAGAAAATGCATCGAAAACTAGCATAAAAGAATTCATTTCGTATAATAACTCACAAGTCCATTCTTAAGTACCCAAAATAGCCCAAGAAATATCTTAGTCAACTAACACATCCAACACAGTTCGTCGCTAGCCTCGTAGCGATGATACCAATCGCTGGACCAACCGAATTTGAATAAATTGAAAAATATGTTTGTCGTATTGGCCTATCCATTAATTATAATTTATTAATACCTGCCAATGTTTATAAATATTTTGTAGCATCAAAAATTTATTGAAAAAGGAATAGCGATGTTGTTTACATGCACGAGTACCGCGTCGCCCTCAACCTTTGCACAATTCACGAGACACACGGCAGCGTGCACAAACTTGTGCGCAAGTCCGCGAAACGAAATATTTGTTGTGCATTTATGTAGTCGCGTGTTTAATGGCAATTCAGAGTTGCATTAAAGGCAAAAATCAACTGTCGATTACAAAAAAAATATTTATTTAACTTAATATATCCTTCAAAGGTGGCTACAAGCCACCGTGGCACATAGTTTGTATTTTAACTCCTAATTAACCCAAGTCACCCAAGTAACACCCGCAGTAACACCCGCAGTAACTCAAGTAACCCAAGTAACCCAAGTAACAGCCGCAGTAACACCCGCAGTAACCCAAGTAACCCAAGCGCGCATCGGACTCATTTCGCACATATGACATGGAAATGTTTTTCCGAAAAATACGTCAACAAACACCTTTTTCACTAGTTGTAATTGTCCGTTGACGCACGTTACCCGCACGAACGCCCCGATCTTGGACGCAACATCTTTCGGCTGACAAATGTCGACCATTAACTATGCGCCCGGCATGCGCCGTCGATAAACGTGACCTCAACCCGCCGACGTTGCTAACGAATAGGCGGACGCGCACCGAACAAGAGCGCCCACGCAAACGACGCGAACGCGCGCTCCATCAATAACGGCCCATGAGCGCGAACCGGCCCCTGTTTTGCCCAATAGTGGGCAAAATTTTCGTCTGCTGCTGCTTCTGCTGCAATAAAGGACAAGAAACGCACCAGGAACGACCAGGTAACTACGAGATAAGTACGAATTAACGATAATTCGAAGCTGAGACGCACCCCATGGAAACGAGTTAAGTACAAGGTAAGTATGAATTAAATACGACGAGTATAACGCAACAGGAACGACAAGGTAGGTATTAGGTAGGTAGGTACACATTAATAAATTTCATCAACGTTTGAAATGTTTATTCATTCGCATTTCTGCTTCTACAGTACTATTGTTGCGCGTAGACACGCATACGTCGAACAATCATACAAAAACAACAAAAAACAAAAAAAGGAAAAAATGAATAAACAAACGAACCAAAAGTTGCGTTTACTGCCGTTGCATGAGACACGCAACGCACAAAGCACGCGCACGCACCGAAGCGTGCACAAAAAAACAAGAAAAAATCAATTCATGAATGTAAACGAAAAGAAAACATTTTTAAGGGCGCCTTCAGCGACGTCCCTTGCCGTCGCGACGCTTCTTCTACCTCCTCGTTGTTCTTCTTCTTGCAGCGGAGCCGCGCGGCGTGCTCCGGTAGCTGGAGGTCGTGGCGCCGTCGTCGCTGTCGTCCTCGCTGTCGCTGTCGAGCAGCACCCGCCAATCTTCTCCTCTTCCACCACCCTGCAAACGAAGAAGAAAAAAACATTAATTATCGAGCGATGCGTGTAAAGGGACAAGACTTGACTCGTGCCCGCGAGCAATGTAATCGCGCGTATACTCACCACTGTGGTAAAGCCCGCCCGGGGCGAAAACTGGCTTGGGCCCAAAGATGCCGAGCGAGACGACGATGCCAACGGTTTGCAGCGAGCCGCTCCTCCCGGGCTGGGCTTGCTGCTGCTGCCGATGCCGCCGCCGCCGCCGCCACGGGCGTCCTTGCCGATGGGCACTGACGCTCGATCCAGCACGACGACGGGCTGTCGGCCAGAGCACTCGGGCCAGCCCGGCCGACGGGACGCTTGCTGCTGCTTAGCCGGACGCGTCGTTTGTGGCGTCGGCGGCGGTGTTGGTTGCGGCTTCACTGCCCTCGACGACGTCGATGGCCGAGCCTCGTCGGCGTCTTCGCGTGGGCCCTTTGTCCTCGGACGCTTGTTGCGCAGCCGGCACGACGGACCAGCCTGGTCGTCGGCCTGCTCGCCACGCTGTCTGCGACGATAACGAGCGGCTACGTCGCACTCCTCCTCCTCATCCTCGTCGTCGTCGACGTCGTCGGGCCTCTTGCGTTTCCATCCACGCGCTGGTCCTCTTTTCGGCGGCGCCGGCTGGCTCCAATACACACGCTCGCGCTGAAGCAACAATGAAAACGGTCGGAAATTAATTCATCGATAAAAATACGAGAAAAAATAATTAAAGAAAAACGAGAAAATTTTTTGCACTCACCTCCAATTCAGCATTCGAGCATTTCGCTGAGCCGGTGCGACCCTGCTGCTGTCCGACGCCGCTTTGGCCGCGCTCGTCTCTGCGCTCCGCGTAATAGCGCCAAGCGTGCCGGGCCCGCACAAAAGTCTCGAACTTTTCGTGCCGTGGGTCTGGCCCGTCGCGTAAATTGCGACCGGCTATCGGGCCCCACAGCCGAAAAGCCTTTTTATCGCGGAGCAGCTTTTGCAGGCGGGCGCGGGCACGTGCTGCCGTCACATGACCACTGCCGAAGAAATACTCGACGACCAGCTTGCGCCAAAACTCCTTGGTGCGATACTCGTGCACCGAGCGAGGATCCAGGCAGCGGAGCAAAAGTGCGTCGTCCTCGAACGACCACTGGTCGTCGATACCGTCGATGGGCGGCCTCGCCTCCGCCTCGTTCATTGCCGACAAAAAGACTCTCGCGGTTTCGTACGCGGGACCGACAGCCGCCCCCTCCTCCTCGTCGTCGTCGTCGTCGTCGTCCGTCTCTTCCTCGTTCTGGTCTTGGTCGTGGTCGCGGTCGACGTCGACGTATCCCTCGTCGTCGTCGTCGTCGTCATCGTCGTGCTCGATCGCAGCCACTGCTGCGTCCGCTGCCGCTGTGGCCAATCCTGGCCGCGCCGAGGACGACGATGCACCGACGTTGACGTCGACGCGATCCTGCTCCACCTGCTCGGCCGCGGCAATCTCGTCGACGGCGCTGGGCCTTGAACCAGCGGCAGCAACGACCTCGATGCTGCCGCTGCTTTCGCTGCTGCTGCCCATGACGACGATTGTCGAAGGCTGCTCCCTTTCAGCAACGAGGAACGATCTCTTGGAACGACGCAGCTCGTCGGACGACGACGAATCGTCGCTGATTGTTCGGTTGTGTAGCTTCGGGACAGGGTTGCTGGATGGAGAGAAGGGATGGAGATCGAAAGAGCGCCAAATATTATTTAGCCGTGAGTTGGTCGTAGCTATTGAAATTGGTCAGTTAGCCGTTAGCTTTTCGAAGCATCGCATTTAGCCATTACTATCGCTTTTCTCACCCCAGCACGGAGCTTTTTTTGAGCCTGCAAGTTTATCATAGAACTACCCCCTTTTTTTGTTAATTATTTACTTAATAAAGAAGTTTTTATTGTTACGAAAATGCGTCTACGTTTTGATTGACCTTGGGTCGCATAAATTTCTACATTCGCTTGCAATCATCTCGTCGCACATTTCACTTGGCCCGCAGCGGCATCATTTTGGTAGCAGAGCGCAAGTTATCAGATCACGGAAAAGAATAAGAGGAAAAAAAAGATAATTATCAAGCAAACATAAAATCATCGCAACAGTCGACTCGCCAGTGTTTATTTACAAGAGAAGGCTCGGCGCGAACCAACTCACCTCACAGTATCGTCTGTCACCAACCGTCGCCTTTTCAATCCAAGAGTAAATAAGCCATGGAAGCTCTACTGACGAAGCAGTTAAAATTGGCGGGACACATAGCGAATTTTTATACGAATTCAACGGATAAAGTAGGAGCAGAAAACTAAACGGAGTCGCATTTTGTGGCAAGATTGGAGCTCTTGGAGTCTTATTGGGAGAAGTTTACTAACAATCATGATCAGCTGGTATGTTATGAAAAGGAATTGGCAGCACATCAATATTTCGCCGAAGACGGCTATTGCTTCGTCGAGCTGGAGTACATCGGCGCGAAGTCACGCATCAGAGACCTGCTCGCCCTCAGACGTCCGCCCCCTCCTGCTCCGACTTCACAAGTCACGGAAGCGGCCCCGACGAATCGATCTGAGCTCAGAATCGAACAGTTTTCGGCACTGCCTAGCCTCGCACTCCCGAAATTCTCTGGCAAGCAAGAGGAGTGGGAGAGCTTTAAGCAACGGTTCTCCACACTAGTCCGAGACAAGGAATCAATCCCAAAAGTGGCCAAACTGCAGCACCTTTTGAACGCAGTTCAAGGCCCAGCTGCATTGCGCTTACGAGAAATGGAAATCACAGAGGCCAACTTCGATGTCGCGTGGGACAAATTGATGCATCGATACGATAATAAGCGTATCCGGCTTACCAACACACTGGAACATCTAATTCAGCTACCTATGGTAAAAGCGCGAAATGCGCAGGAGCTCAGCGATCTCATCGACCACTCGGAGGAAGCATTTCGTTCATTGAAGGAACTTCAGTGTCCGGTAGAGCACTATGATGCGTGGATAGGGCACTGCGTAGTACGCAAGCTCGATGCGAACTCTCGCGAGTCGTGGGAGATTTCGCGTGAAGACGCCACCGATCTGCCGACCTATAGCGATCTCGTAAACTTCCTCGAGAGACGCATCCACTCCTTGGAGCAAGCCAGACCGTCGAATGAGACCAGTGACGCTCACACCACAAGATCTCGCAATGGAGGACAACAGCGCGCGTTCGCCAATAACACGCAAGTGCAGGAGGACAGCACTGAAGCAAGAAACGCGCCTCTTTGCGACTTGTGCCAATCAGCGCATTGGCTCCATAAGTGCTTCAAGTTCTTGGCCAAGTCTCAACCTCAGCGTTTGGAGTTCTGCAGAAAGAAGAAGCTGTGCCTAAATTGTTTACATAGGTCGCATTTTGTTGACCGCTGCCCGTCGAATTCGCGATGCTGGACCTGTAGAAGAAAGCATCACACTAAGCTCCACGCCGACGATGCTGACAGGAGAACGACGAGACGTCGAGAGGCGAGCGGTGGCGGCGAGGACCAGGTCGACGGAGTCGAGGACCCTGAGGTGGACTCTATGATGGAGCCAACAGTCAATGCGCATACCACGATCGCGAGCGCGAACATCCTGCTTGCTACGGCACGCGTGAAGATAATGGCAGCAGACGGGACTTCATTGACTGTTCGAGCTTTAATCGACCCTGCTGCACAGCGATCATTTATCTCGGAGCGATTGGCTGCGCAATTACAGCTATCCAGGAGGAAAACAGCGTGGGCTATCATCGGACTTGGCACTGGAGTGACCGCAAGAGCGCGAAGCGAAATGTGCTGCACAATCAAGTCGCTGAAGCTCGCAGATTTTGCCATGGATATTTCAGCACTGATACTACTGGAGATAACAAGATATCTACCGCAGCAAAAGATACCATTCGATTCTTGGCCGCATTTGAAGGATCTCGAGTTGGCCGACGCACAGTTCCATATACCAGCTAAAGTCGACTGCGTGTTGGCCGCCGATGTTTACCCGCTGTTGATATTGGAAGGATTGGTGAAAGGAAGAATAGCATCTCCGGTCGCACAAAACACCGTATTTGGTTGGATTATTACCGGCCCCATGCTTCCAGACAGGAAATTTCTCGACGTCGCAACCGTGCGAGCTTTTCATACGATTGTCGAGCCGTCTGTCTCTTCGATGGTATCAAAGCTGTGGGAACTGGAAGAAGTGCAAGAAAAGCAGCATCTCACTGAAGATGAAAAGCGCTGCGAAGACTCATTCACCAGGACCCACTACAGAGACGAGAACGGCAGGTTCGTCGTGCGACTCCCATTCGCAAAGCGGCTCGCTTTGGGAGATTCGCGCGGCGCGGCACAGGCTTGTTTGTTGCGCACAGAGAAGCGTTTTTCGCTCAACACTTCACTGTGCGAGGCTTACTGTACGTTTATGAAGGAATACACGGAGCTGGGTCACATGGAGTTGGTGCCACACGGTCAACGCTCTCGTTCGACCTTTTACATGCCGCACCATGCCGTGTTTCGTGACGACAAGCCAGGAGAGATACGAGTCGTCTTGAACGCCTCACGCAAGACAACAAACGGGCTCTCGCTCAATGATGTGCTGCTGCCAGGACCCAAGCTTAGGGCTGATATCACGGTGGTGCTCATCAACTGGCGATTTTTTAAATGTGCAGGAACCACGGACGTCGAGAAGATGTTTCGGCAGATTCGAGTACACGACGACGATGTGGACTTCCAGAGAGTGCTGTGGCGTCTCGAGCCATCATTGCCAATACAGGATTTTCGATGTACCACAGTAACGTATGGCACAGCAGCGGCTCCATTCTTGGCTCTGCGTGTGATGCAGCAATTGGCCGAGGATGGACAGAGGGCGTACCCCGAGGCGGCCGAAGCGTTGCACCATCAGCTGTACGTGGACGACGTGTTTTTCGGAGCAGACTCGCTGGAGGAAGCCTTATCGCGTCTAGATCAAATAGTGAAATTGCTCGCGTCGGCGGGGATGAGGCTTGGCATCTGCACGGCTTTGCTGACGCTTCCAAGAGAGCGTATGCGGCGGCGATTTACGCGGTAATTCCAGGACGAGCGTCGCATTTGATCGTCGCCAAGATGAAGCTCGCCCCGACAAAAGTCCAGACAGTACCCAGACTGGAGCTTTGTGCTGCGGTTCTGCTGGTTCGACTCGCGAGGCACTTGATCGACGATTTAAGATTTGCACCTGCAAAAGTTTATTGTTGGTCGGATTCAAAAGTAGTATTGGATTGGATCGCCTGTCATCCATCGCGTTGGCCGACTTTCGTGCGCGCAGAGATTGTCTTCAATCGCGTCAATTTGCTGGAGCACAAGCCTTTCGGCCGTCATCCGTGGCTCGTGCTCACTCACGAGGTGCTGCGGGCGATGCTCGACCCCCAGAGCATACTCGGCTCGCTGTTTCTGCAGGCAGCCGGCCAGCCGGACCGCAACGAGCTCCGACAACTGCTGGATAGCACCGTCGAAGCATTCCCAATTCATCTCCTCCAGAGGACGCGCTACCTCGAGAGCGCCTTCTGGGCAAAGGTGTTTGCCTCGGCCCGCGAAATACTCGACCAGAACGTCCAGGGCAGATACGGCGGCGAGGTAACGAGACGGATGATTCTCTTGCGACTGCTGGAGCCGCTGGCACCGTCCATTCCACCAAACGCCCGGCCCGACGCACAATGGGGCAAAATAGTAAAAAAACGCACTAAATTCTTGCGTATTGCGTAGTTGATCTGAAAAAAAAAAATGAAAATTTTTTGTTGTTTAGAAAGGTATCAAAAAAGGAAAACCACTGCATTTTTTTATTTACCTATCAACAATTTAAGTATGTGGAAAATCAAAGTTAATAAAAAATACAACAAATCGAGGTATAATGCTCAATTTGCCCATTATTGAATTTAAGGTACCTCTTATCATTGAACGTAATATTATAGTCCCTGTATGTTCTAAAAAAGCTTAGAAACGCTTTTTGAGAAAATAATTTAAATAATTTAATTATATCTATTTATTAACAATAAATATGAATAAATAAATATCTATGGCAAAATTAACAATGAAAGTCGTCATTCCAATAATAATTACAGGTTTATGGTTTGTTTTTTGCAAAAATATATTTTTTAAACATTTTGTTCAACAAAAAAATCATATTAATAATTGGTAATGTATACTACACAAATATTTACATATGGAAAAAAATAATAACAATAAAAAGTCAATGAAGGCAACAGAAATAAATAATAAATGAAAATTGCATCAATATGATACAAATTTTTTTGAATCTGACCTGAAATGAAATTTTTAACTATTAGAATAATTTTGACGTAACTCTAAATTTGATTATCTTGAAATTATAAACAAATGTATGCATACATACATCTCTAATCAGTGAAATCTTCAAAATTTAAATCTTCGCCCACATATTCTTCAATAAACTCTTCATCATCGATGATAAGGAGTTGTCTCATTTCACTCGTCAGCTCATGTGCTTTTTTCTTCTTCAAATTTCTTGTAAGAGAAATTAGTGGATCTGAGGTTGCAAGTAAACGGTGAAATGTATCAGTATTCGTATCTATTCTGTAACCCAATTAAATTCACAATAATATAGAGAGAAATTAAAGAAACTGTACGCAAATTTTCGAATGTATAAGCGTACCCAAAGTTAAGGTACAAAAGGTACAACATTGAATCAGGTTTTATTAGTTGAACACAGATATATAAAAACACTCACCGAGAGGTTTTACGGGAAAAATTAAGTCGATATGACTTAACATACTTATTATTAGACTCCTGAGCTTCCTCAGAAAGCATACCAATTGGCAATGCGGCATGGTCG
>NW_019641670.1:145029-168690 GCF_000599845.2 Trichogramma pretiosum
ATCACGCACATACACACATACACAATCACGCACAAGATTCTCACATTCTGAACTCGCATACATAATCATTTACACAAGCTCTCATTTACACAAGTCTTTCTCTCATTACAAACACTCATCATTTACAGCGATCGTAAAATAATCTCAAGGAATTTCAAGCGATCATGCAACGTCAAATGCCAATTTCTTTATAGAGAAAAACACATACCGATATCTATTTCACAATCACTATTTACATCGACATCTTCAACATACATAAAATTAAATTTAATTTCACTCCACGATTTACACGTACGTATAAAGTCTTCATAATTTCTTTTATTTCTACCTATTGACAACAACTTTTTTCTAAAATTACTCAAGAAATTGTATTTCAGTTTTTCACTCAAATCCTCTTTCACTTTATCACTTACTTGGTTATTAAAAAATCTAGCAATTAAAGTTGTTAATAATAGATTATGCTGCTCGTCAAATTTACCTCTAAGTTTATCTTTTATGATAAAACATAGATCGCCGTAATTTAGAGAAAAACTTAACATTTTTTCTATCACAATACTCACAATGTGTGTTCACGCCGAAAGCTGAGAAGACAATGAGATATTGTATCCACGCGAGATGTGTATATAGTTTGCTGTATGAAAATACATGGAAAACTGTAGGCTTCCTCTGCTACATATATAATACACATAACTGCAAGCTTGAGCACGCGTATACAGGTGTTTATGTCAGTCATACTATAGTTTGTTTACAAGTGCAGTAGAGTCACAATACGTAAACATCGTAGACAGCTCCGACTACGACTGGTTTGTTATTGCTTCGACTTCAAAAGCCTTCTTCGTGTAATCTATACTTGCCACAGCTTCAAATGCTCATTACATGTAATACGTCATATAATAACAAATATGAACTTTTGATTCTTTACGAATAGAACTTAAGATTTCACATAAACAGAGACTGCAGTATCTTGCTTGGTGACCTTCTTCGTTGCAATTAAAACATCCTGTGTTGCTGCTGGTTGAGAAATACACGTGATTTGTCTGATCGGCTCTCCGTAGAGTTATTGCTGGTAAAAGTTTGGCTTCGTCTTCCGCCTTGATGTAAACTTGTCTTCTGTGGCAAGAAATATGAGCCAAATCAGGATCGTCGGTGCTTATTTTGAGCCGATTCATGCGCGAGACAGGTTTTATCCCCATTTTCGCTAGCGAATCTATGAGGACTTGGTCGGAGATGACAGGAGAGACATTGGAAATAACTACCCATTTGTTGGGCGATTTGAGTGGACGTATGCCTACGGTGATGCCGCACAGTGGACTGAAAATCGAAAAATGCGACCAAAATTATTGTAAGCAGTAAACAAATTTAAAAATTTTGCTCTGGGGCGCAAATTATTGTTTTCGACATATATTTTCAGAATCCGTTTCCTTTCGGGGGTGTCCCGAATGATAGCACCTTTATAGAGGGTATGTTTCTGGACACCCCCTCCACTTCACTGAATTTATGCTATTTCAGTTATTTTTTGGTTTAATTTGAACTGTAGATAATTTTTTTCATTCAATTATTGTCATCCAGCAGAATTTGGTGCGCATGCGCAGAAACAAAAAGATATACAGGATACGGCAAAAGTATGGAAGCACCTGGAAAAATCGCATGGTAAGCTTTTAAAAAAAAATCGGATCCCCTAATCCACGTATTTTTCAACGAGGAATCCAATGGTGATCTTGAATTTGACCTTGAAGATGACCTCTTAGCTCCAACGAATTAAAAATCGATTTTTCATAAGCGGATCCCCATTTTTTATAACGAATTTGAAAAGAGCGAAAAATTTTACGCTCTAATGTGCTTTATTGTTTTTTTCCCCTGCAAAACTTGGTGCGCATGCGACTATTAAAAAAATATATAAGTAAAACATGAATTTATAAAAACTACAATTTTAAAATATTTTTTGTTTTATATTTAGACGAGGGTCTATGTAATATTTAATCGTTTATAAATATAGAATATTACAGGTAATTATCATAAACATTTGACAAGAAAAGTTGAAAAAGAAGGTTTCGAAACACTTTAAGCTTTTATAAACTTTCATTCATTTTTAGAAACACACATTAATTCACTGACAGAAACAGTATTGCAAAAAGTACTATGTGTATAATAAAAATTACTGTACTCGATGGAAATATTTGGCCCTTACTTAATATTAGATTTTATGCCAGAAATATTAGTAAATAACACTACAGTTAATATTCCTATGTAGTACTATACACTATATCCTAATCGTTTCCATTCGAGAATCCCTCAATAAAGATATTTAAAGAGTTAAATAAACTAAACAAATAACATATCTGAATATGAATATTTATTAATGATAGTAACAAAAGAACTAAAAAAATTACAAAGATTATATTTAACAATGATACTGTCAACAACAAACATAAAAAATAAATGTGTTACTTGAAAATAATATTTATTTAATTAATTTTCTTGAAATGAAATCTGCCAATGAAAAAAAAATTTAAAAAAAGTCCATAGATTTACGTGACTTTAACATTCACTTTCATCAAGTAAAAAAAACTCTAAATCATCATCAGAAGCAGAATCTTCATCCGTCTCTTCATCATCATTATTTTTTCGTTTTGGAACAAGAAGTTGTACCATTTCAGGAGTCAATATCTCTTTTTTATTTTTAATTTTTTTTCTATAAGATGATATTAGAGGATCTGAGCACAATAACAAACGCCTAAATAAGTCCGTATTTGTATTTACTCTGAAACATAAAAAATATCAAGTTTTTCAAACAATTTTTATGAAAGATGCAGATGATTAAATATGAATGTTAGTCACTTTTTGTATACATTTTTTCCAATTTAATTCTATTAAAACTAATCCAAAAACTATGTACAAGTTAAATTTAAAGATAGAACATTGATAGTAACATTATACAATCGGTAATTAGTACTGTGATTCATACTCATAATGTAAAATTTAAAATAGGAATACCTTACTCCATGACTTGATGAAAAAGTGTTAGTAATTTGTTGCGATTTCCATGCAATTTTATATAAAAGAATAAAAACCTTGAGGATTTCCGCGAATGTTTTTCACTGAACATTTTAACCTTTTTATGGTTTGCCTCTTGAGCTTCCTCCGAAAAATATGCAATGGGCAATGGTAATTTTTGAATTATTTCGTACCCATGGATAAGAACTACATGTACAGCAGGAGGCATAGGGTACCACTTGTAAGTTTTGACATACAGACGAGCAGTACTCAAACAATATTCTTTAAAAGCCATTATATTTATAGGATTTTTTGAGGAGATAACTGCCAGTATCACTTTAAATCTTATGAGCAAAGTTTTGTCAAATCCTATTTTTGGACATAGAGTAAAAACAAACATTATTTTCATCTATTTCGAAAATATATAAATATGTCTAATTTACATTGACTATTCAAGCTTTAATACGTTTTATTTAATTTAAATTTATCATAAATTTCACAAACCTAATTTTTCTTAACTTAACAGTAAAAAAGCTCATAAAATTATGAAAGATAAAAAATTGAAAGTAATTGTTCAATACCTGTAACTGCAGAAACTTTGTCAATATTTTTAAAAAACCTTCTCGCCAAATTTCCATTATTGGTGTTACCAGATCCTGGTTTTGGTTGATCTACGATAACGCCCAATGATTCTCTCAATTTTTTTTGGATTTCCAATTTTGTGTTCTTCACATTGTCAAAGATTTTTTTTTCTTTTTTTGGTATCTATAAAGATATTTTAAAATATAATAATTATCAAAATTCAAAAAGTAAGAACAACAAGAGCCCGAAAATACCAATTAACCAATATTTAGATTTATCATTTATTTGCATGAATCATAAATTGCCATTATATACGCCACTTCAGATAAATATAATATCTACTTCTACTATTTGCACATACAATTGAGCACAAATCAACAAAAGCTGATTGTTGTATTAATTATTGATCATTTTACTCAATTGTGAGCGCAAATAGTGCAAATGGATCTTATATCTAGCTTGCGGGTGCGTTTGTGACCAACAATTTATCGAACAAGAAGAGAGATCTCGTGAAAGTGAACCTTACGTAGGATTCAAGAATCAATTATAATTTTTCGAGTGCTGAAGGTCAATGCGTTTTAACATTATATTAAGCTATACCAGCAATGTAATCGATAATCATAAATTAATGTATTTACCTTCCAGAGCTTTTCCGTTAATTTCAAACGATAAGAGACGTGTAAAACGAACTCCATAAAACGTATCCATGCGTGTAATACAGGAAATCCATATTTCAGAGCTTCTTCGTTAGTCGGTCGACTAATGATAGTTTCTAGATTATTTAATGTAGAATTTGTAGCTTCACAAGTGAAGCATTGTGCACTTGATGTTTTTGTAAGAGCATTGCAAACCTATAATTAAGAACGATTTAAAATTTTTATTTTCAATGTACATTCAATGAATATATTTAAGTCACTTGAAGGTACATCTACATTATTTTATAAACTGTTGAAACAACATACTTCAGAAAAAATTAATTTTCAACAAACATTCAAAATCATTTAAAATGTGTATTTTAAAAGCTGTATTCATGATATATTTTGCTCAATACAAAATCTCTGCATAAATTTACCTTTCCATCAACCATAGTCAACATTACTTTCGAACTAACAGTGCAACCTGGTATGGTAAAATTTTTCAATTTTTCAATTTGCTGCTTATATTTTTTTTCCGTCAATTCGCACAACTGTTGGGTCTCCTTTTCAAAAGAAATTTCAATGGGCCGGCAGTATCGAGTAGAACATGGTGTTTCATTCAGCCATAAAATCTTACTATTAGATAAATCGGTTAAACAGATTGGTACTATTGACACGCAAAAAATATTTTGACATAGAGATTGAGATTGACTGGTATTTGCTCTTTGATGGTAGGCTCGATCATTTGTACCGTCAAACCCATATTTTATTGTTAACTCTAAGCGTGTGTTTGAATTTTCATCGAATTTTAATTGTAGGAGCTTTATTAAAGGAGAGATAGTATGGTCTATCATATTTTGCAACGATACACTGCACTTCGTTTCGGTAATAACAATATCTTTCGGATACGTTGCTAATTTTGCTTCTGCTACCTGTGTGAAATTAATTACATGAAAATGATAAAAAAATAATATATGTAAACGTGAAAACATGGTAAAAGTGGAGACCCGCTACAATTTGCTTCTTAGAAGCTGTTGTATTAAGTGACAGACGCCTGCCTATATATGCTTCCCAGATTTCAGTCGCTTACGAGAGCAACGATCACAGGCAGGCGCCACGTAGTGGTGTGAAGCGTAAACACATATAATGCATTGATTATTTATAATGCAAGTTATTCGTTCGATCAGTTTATCAAAAATCGAGTTTACCGCTAGAGCAGGCATAAATATTTGTAAGTTTTTATAATAGCTTAAAAAGTTAGTATAATTTATTTGATTCATGGATGCTAGAACAAATGCATTATTTAATTAAACGTATATTTAAATTCTATCGTGTTGTAGTTTTCTATTTTTTCTGTTTTACGTACGTTTTCGCTTCCTGGTGGAGGAAGCTTTGTGATATGCTTCAACATGAGTTTTTGAACCGGACATTGTACGACAATTGGGTTTTAATTTTCGTAAACTACATTGAATTCTCAACAAATGTCTGTATGTGCCATGTGTGTGTAACATTACAAATTTGTTGGTAGGTAACCATTATAACTTTCAAACGCAGACAAATATCGAGATGAGATTGGGCTTGTTTTGCAGGATATATGTGCCAAAAGAAGTGTCAAACAATTATTTAAGATTTCTTTCATTATACATCATAACTTGAATAAATTTTATCAAATTTTATTGAAGTGTGTGCATTTTTAATTTTTTATTGATCGAAAAATTCGAGTTTCAAATCCCAATATTTATATTAATTAAAAAAAGTTACTAGAAATTTATGAAAGTTTTTAAAAATTAATAAGTTAATAACGGTAGTTTCTACAAAATGCAGCAAGTGTCCACTTTTCCCAAATTTTCCCTAGGAACTTAAATGTATAATACCTTCTCATACGTTGGATATACATCATTATTTTTATCGTGGGCTGCTTTTCGAATAATGTTATAAGCATTTTTCGTGAGATTCGCGTCTACTAAAATGGCCAGAGCTTCTTCGGCAGATAATTTTGTACCTTCAGGACTAGAAAGTTTCCGTAGAATTTCATTTCTTGACTCACGATCAACAAATAAATCTAATAATCGGCTTCCATCAGAATTATTTCGAAGCATCAATTTTTTTTTCAAAGCGTCAGCTAATTCATTTTTGCTACTATTTTTACTGCGCTTACGACTTTTGCGGTCTTGAGTCCGACTTGAGCAAATTTCATAGTCCTTTGAAGGCCGACCTACTGTACAAAGTAAGAAACATCAACATCACGTTTTTATTCAAGAGTAATAATTTTTTTAATCGAAGAAATTCAAAAATTAAACGATCAATTTGCTAAATTCGTTTAAATTATAGTGCCAAAGTCCTGTAGTTCCGTATAGTATATACAAAATCGTAAAATAATAATAAATTAGAAATGTCTGTGATAAACATTAATTGCAATAACGTATAAATCTACGAACAAAAACTAAACAACTAAACCCAATCAAGTTTTGCACGTAACTCTGTAGCAATAATGTAGCAGCGAAAAGTAATTATTTAATAAAATCTTTGACGCTAATATATATGAATAATTTATAAACAACGTCGAAAAAAATCTGCATCAATATGCGTCACATATTATCGATTCAACAAATAAATTCGATGGAAAAAGTTTGAAAATTAGCCAAGATTGTTATTGCTCATCATTTAAACATAAGCTAATCGATAAAACGCGCATTTTTCATGTATGTATAAAATCTATTTCAGCTTGAATTGTCCTATTTTGTTTACAGATCAATTCATGCAGCAAGAAGTACGGGAAGATGTCTAAAAATTAGCTCACCAATCAATCGTTTCAGACGAGATAATTTCAAATTAAAACAATCGAAATTAAAAAAAACGGTCTTAAAAAATTCCTTTCGTCTTAGATTGCTGAACTGAAGTTTTAGATTAACTTATAAACTTCATAGTGTACTACATACCTGGTTTCAAGACACTTGCATTTTCCAAATCTACCTCCTCCACAGTAAAAATGAATTTTTTTTCCAGCCAATCACTAAACTTTTCTTCAAAACCTTGAATATTTTTCTTATTTTTATTCAGGGTTTTTTTTTTTAAATTATCTTTTGAAAAAAAATTCAAATTTAAATGTTTTCTTAGAGCTCTATCTACGCACTCACTGCAATTAACTAAATTAAACTTTATTAGTAAATGATTCACCAAAAAATCTAAAAGTTTCGTATTTTTTTCACGCTTATTTTGTAAAAAAATAACAATTTCGCGATTTTTCACTTCATACACAGTCATAATGGACTAGTTACAGATTTTCTGTTCTACTAGGCCGAGTGAATAATATGAACTGAGATTCAAAAAGTATTGAATGTAGTTATTTTGCGATATGTTTACAGAAAATTCAAGGTACTTACCTGATGCAGAACAATACTTCGAACGCATGTAAACAAACACATACCTACCATTAGTGTATATCTGTATATGTGATAAGCTTATGCGTAGATTCGACTACTTTTTCAAAATACGTGTGTATTTTGGCATCAGGCATCATAGAAAACAAAGTGTATAGTACAGTGCATAGTGTACTATATATGGTAGTATGTCTATATACGATTAAATATATAATAGTTGTTTGAATGTTTAAATTTTATATAGGTAACGGAAAAGCATGACCATATTTGACGTATTTGTATAGACCCCCTAGTTTTTACTGGAGATTTGAAAAGAATGGAAAATTCTACGTTCAAGTACACCTTTAGTTTTTTTAAAGTTGATTTTCTAATTGTATTGCCACCAAAATGGCCTTAAAAAAAAACAAAAAAGAACATTAGAGCGTAAAATTTTTCGCTCTTTTCAAATTCGTTATAAAAAATGGGGATCCGCTTATAAAAAATCGATTATTAATTCGTTGGAGCTAAGAGGTCATCTTCAAGGTCAAATTCAAGGTCACCATTGGATTCCTCGTCGAAAAATACGTGGATAAGGGGATCCGATTTTTTTTTTAAAAGCTTACCATGCGATTTTTCCAGGTGCTTCCATACTTTTGCCGTATCCTGTATATCTTTTTGTTTCTGCGCATGCGCACCAAATTCTGCTGGATGACAATAATTGAATGAAAAAAATTATCTACAGTTCAAATTAAACCAAAAAATAACTGAAATAGCATAAATTCAGTGAAGTGGAGGGGGTGTCCAGAAACATACCCTCTATAAGGGTGCTATCATTCGGGACACCCCCGAAAGGAAACGGATTCTGAAAATATATGTCGAAAACAATAATTTGCGCCCCAGAGCAAAATTTTTAAATTTGTTTACTGCTTAGAATAATTTTGGTCGCATTTTTCGATTTTCAGTCCACTTTGTGCCGTTGGCTTCAATTACCTTTACGCTGTTGATTAGAACTTCAGCTGATTCTATTCTGTCCATGTACACGCATACTCTCTTGTTAGAAATTCTCGATGCGTACTTCATTTTTTTTGGGTCGATGTGATTTTTTAATGTCTTCAGGTAATCGGTATATTTGATGCCATCCAGGGCGTCCATGACGATAGCCATTTCATCGGTATAGCAAATTTCAGTGGCTTGAGCGTACGATCTTCTGTTGGCGCTTGGATTGTTATTAATCATCGATGATACACTAACTTCCGTGTTCCTTGCCATGTTTACCTTCGTAGTGGGACTTTCACCATGCTTCCAGCTTGAATTTGAATTCGGCTGGCTCATGCTGAAACCGACTGTTGACTTTGTCGAGCAGAATCAACGGCCTGATTTTTTCTTTTTTGCTTAAAAAGCAAGGGCTTGTTAGCTGGTGCGGGTAGGCCCGTAACCCAGCAGTTTTCACTGTATCAAGTTATTTAGATTGAGCTTACTTGATTGAATACCACTTATAACACATATAATAGCATGTAAATACTAGTTCGGCTACTAGTAAACACGTCTGTCTCCTTAGACGGATCAGACGAGACTCCACACACGATTATAAAACCTTTAGGTGTAACGTAATTAATTATCCTGAGACAATTAATTCGTTGTTTGGCCTAAGTATTCCGATATTTCGAGTCTGCCGAACGAACGTACAATAACTCAGGGTATAGTTGCGCTGTTCGACATTCTCTCTGTTGCTTGGTTATGAACAAATTATTTGGGAAAGGGGCAATCAATTCCACAGAGGCAAAACGATAACGTTAATTGTCTCTATGACCATGACTTATTATTAGGAAGACATGTTTGTTGTATTAAAATGATAGGTGAAAAGTATTATAATATTAAAAAGAAATAGACAGAATGAGTTAAGATTATTATAATTATAATTATGATATTTATTTTAACTTAGACTTACATTGTGAACCTCGAACTTGATTGACACAGAGAGAGAACTTTTACACAGAGCACCTTTCACACTGAGAGTCGGAGAACGAGAGAAGGAAGTGATCCATCATCATCAGCTCAATCATCTTATTTTTGAAAAAGAGAAAGGCTTTCTTACTGATGCTCAAAGCGCCACTACATTTCTCTGTGTCAAGTGTTCGTACAGATTTAGGTTCTCATGATAAAACAGTTACTGTTTTATCTTACAATTTTATAATTTATTGTTAATGGCGAATATTATTAACTATTATTCTAACCGAAAGATTTCATTATTGATTTATTTACAATTTGATTTATTTATTAATTTAATGGTTCAAAAATGATTGGCTGTTACAATTCTATTTAATGGTTCAATTATTGGTTCGATTTAATCGTTCGATTTAATGGTTCAAATATTATTGGCTGTTATAATTCTATTAATTTATTTAATTCCAGATTACAGATCATCTTACGATGATTGGAATAGGCAGGGTTTTAGGTTGCATATATTGTTCTTTTATTGATTGTCGTAGCGACATTACAAGGCTTGCAAATAGCCTCAGAAAGCGGAAGTTGCGTCATGCCTACCTTTGGCGCGCAAGCAAAAGCTTATGACGGACGAGCCGAAAGCATCATAGGGCGAGCAGAGCTTCCAGTACAAGTCGCAAACGTGACGCACACATTGAATGTAGCGCTAGTCAATAGCATGGATGACGAATGTCTGCTTGGAGCAGACTTTCATCGCACATTCAACGCGATAGTGCACCCACGCGAAAACCTTCTAGAAATCGAAGGCGCAAGCGAAAGAGTCGCACTCGAAGCAGTAACGAGCAGAAAAAGCTCAAACATATGCTCGCTCCAGATCGGTCTCTCAGAGGTAACAGAACTGCAACGAGAAGAAATACGCCAGCTAGTCGACAGGATTTTGCCGACGGGAGAAGTGCCGGTTGGGTGCACCTCATGGGCGGAGCATCGCATTATAGTGGATGAAAGCCAAAGACCGGTAAAGCAGCGGTATTACCCAGTTTCTAAGAAACTTAAGGAGGACATGCACTCTCAGGTCCGAGAGTTGCTAGCTGCTGGTCACATTCGACGCTCAAGTAGCGAGTGGTCGAGCCCGGTGGCGATGGTACGCAAAGCCAACGGTAGCTATCGGTTATGTATTGTAATGGAATTTATAAATTCAATTAAAAACCGCGGGCGCGAAGAGACCTGTCAGCGCGACGAGCAGACGACAGCAGCGAACACGAGCGAGTCGAAGGGCCGACGAACGAGAGAGAGAAGACTCACTCTCACCCCGTGCGCCAACGTGACTAGTCACATCGTGATCGATCGAGACATTTATTGTAAATCGTGTGCAGTGCCGTGTACGAAAACCTACCGTAGTTAACCCTAACAAATACGAGTGAATCCGACCCGGTTAACGTGACACTGCAGCTTACCAAGCCACCGTTGTACCAGCCGGAAAGCGACTTCCAGGCCCCGCCGAACCAACGCTACACTTACGATCCTGCGAGCGAGTTCGACTAGCCATCGGCGAACAACAACGAGTAAGCCATTATAAATTGTATCTGCGAGCGAGCGATCGGCCCCTTTTGATATTGTGTTTCGCGAGAATTATAAAAGTCACTGTACGAAAATTACTGAACATTCACTTTAAATAAAGGAGAGTCTTTATTCATTTTTAATTGTTAAACGCGAGTTACTTCTTTTAGTCGACCTCCCTTTTCAGCCACAGAGAATCTCGACGAGTAGGTGACTCGCCGAGCAACGACACACGAACGACACCACTGGACGTAAGTAGCTTGTCGAGCAACGGGCTCGACGAGTAATTATTTTGTAACTCGGAATCGATAAGTCCTTTTGTTTCACGCCGTGTGAGCTAGCCGGCCTTAAAGCTAATTTCATTTCCCCGTTACAGTATAGACTACCGAAAGCTCAATGCAGTCACCAAGGTAAGCGCTTACCCGATTCCCAATATGGATATAATATTGCGGAAGCTTCAGAGTGCAAAGTTTATAACCACACTAGATTTGTCTGCAGCATTTCACCAAGTGCCAATGAGCGCAGGTTCCGAAAAATATACGGCATTTACAGTGCCCGGATTGGGCTTATTCGAATGGACCAGAATGCCCTATGGCGTTGCTGGGGGGCCGGCCACCTTCCAGGAACTCGCCGATAAAATAATCGGTCCAGAAATGGAGCCTGTAGCTTTTGCGTATATCGACGATATAATTATCGCGACAGCGACATACGCAGAGCACTTAAAGTGGTTGGAGCACGTGTTGAAGCGGATAAACCAGGCGGGGCTTACTATAAATCGCGATAAGTCTTTCTTCTGCCGCAGCGAAGTAAAATACCTCGGTGTTATAGTCGACAAAAACGGATTCCGTCCTGACCCGGACAAGATAGCTCCAGTTGCGGAAATGACCGCGCCGAAGACGCTGAAACAGCTACGCCGATTTCTTGGCATGGCGTTTTGGTATCGCAAATTTCTTGAAAATTTTGCGACGATCGCGGATCCCCTGAATAAATTACTTAAGAAAAATACGAAGTATATTTGGGGCGAAGAGCAACAAGCAGCATTCGAGCGAATAAAAGCGCTCATCGCATCAGCGCCGATGTTATCGAGACCATCGTTCGAACACGAATTCGTCGTACAAACAGACGCAAGCGACTCCGGCTTGGGCGCAGTACTGACGAAAACTATAGACGGAGAGGAAAAAGTACTATGCTTTGCGAGCCGTACTTTAAATAAAGCAGAGCGCAACTACTCGGTCACAGAAAGAGAGTGCCTTGCAGTGCTCTGGGCAGTTCGAAAATTTCGCCCATACGTGGAAGGATACCGCTTTCGATTAATTACAGATCACAGCAGCTTGCGATGGTTACATAATTTGCGTAACCCGACAGGAAAATTATCGCGATGGTCGCTACAACTACAACAGTTCGATTACATAGTCGAACATCGCAAAGGCGCAAACAATGTCGTTCCAGATGCACTTTCGCGTCTGCACGAGGACGAAAGCGACGATGCGCAAATTGCGTCCATCACGATCGAGGAGAAAGTCGAAGATAATTGGTACAAGAAGCTCCTTACAAAAGTGAAAGCGGATCCGAGTAAATATCCGTACAGCAAAGCGATTGGATCGACATTGTATCACTATCGCCCAGATCCATTCATAGACGATGTCATCGACGATCAAGATGCATGGAAATTGATAGTGCCGAGAGAAAAACGGCAACAAGTGCTTTTTGAGTGCCATGAAGAGCCAACCTCAGGACACCTTGGGCGACACAAGACGTACGAACGCCTAGCAATGCGCTATTATTGGCCATCGGCACACCGCGACGTCACAAAATACGTGTGCGAGTGCCAAATTTGCCAGCAGTGCAAGGTGCAACAACTTGCACCAGCCGGCCTGATGGGCAGGCGACCAATCACGAGCCCATGGTGCGTAGTCGCAGGCGATACAATGGGGCCATTTCCGCGTTCAACGCAAGGGAATGAATACATAATCATCTTCATGGACCTATTCACAAGGTGGATCGAAGCGATACCCGTACGCAAAGCAAATGCGCGTGCAATTCGCAAGCACTTGCTTGAGAGAGTATTTTTGCGATTCGGCGCTCCAGAGATATTTCACTCAGATAATGGCACAGAGTATAAAAATAATTTAGTCGATGAATTTCTGACCGAGAGAGGAGTAGTACATTCGACAATTCCAATTTATACGACTAACGCGAATCCCGTCGAGAGAGTTAATCGGACGTATAAAACGATGATGATATCATATATCGAAGAAAATCATAAGACATGGGACGAGCACATATACGAGCTCACGTTTGCGTTCAATACCGCCGTACACGACTCCACAGGAGTAAGCCCGGCCTTTTTGAACCTAGGTAGAAATCCAGAGATAGGACATAGCGTACGTCGCAAAGAAGCCGAAGCAGCACTCATCGCCGAAGAAGATGAAGCAAGAATCGCTTGGGCTATGCGCATGAAAAATTTGTCAGGTATCCGCGACAAAGCAACTGAAAACTCGCAACGAGCGCAAGAGCGACAAGCGCATTATTACAATAAAAAACGACGAGATGTCACGTTTAAAGTAAACGACAGAGTGTTGCGGCGCAACAGAATACTATCATCTGACGTAAAAGGCATTGCAGCCAAGCTCGGCCGGAAATTCAGAGGCCCGTGCAGAGTCACAAAAGTTCTCGGCTCCAACGTGTATCAGCTGATAGGAGAGAAAGGCGAGCTTATCGAAAAAGTCACTGCAAGCGACTTAAAACCATACCATGGCAAAAGCTCGGCAGCAGTAAGCGACGAGCGCAAATCGACAACAAACGATGTTACGAGTGACAAATTGTCAATGAACAGTAACATGGTCAATGATGAAATAACAACGAAAGCTAAAATAACAGCACCAAGAAAGCCGCGCGTCGCCGCTAGTCGAAAATCCATCAAAATAGCGAAACATAAAAAGACAGTGTCAAGCAAACAGAATAATAATTCAAAATTGACGTCTACGCGCGATAATGATAATAGTGTAGACATGAAAAGTGCAACAGCACCGAGATTAACGCGGGCGCAAGCCGCGAGGATAAACGAGCGCAGAGGCAAGGTGACTTAGCAGCGCACGGCGTCGCTGGAGCACAAGCGTATACTCGAAACACAACAAGCGACACATAGCGCACAACTTCCCCCACGCTTGGCCGAGAGAACAGCCGGCACTGGCGTACGTACAGCGCAGCACCAATCTCCCCCCATACGAGCAGCGAACAAGTCCGCTCGCGCAGAGCGGCAGTGACATTGTGCTTCCAACACGGACGAGAGAAGCAGTACGAGCGGACAGCAACAACCAAAAATTGCGAAATTTTCTACCTTCAGCGACGAAGATCAATAATGAGGTAATTAAAAATAATAAGATTACGGCAAGCCGACAAGCACCACAAATAGTGATAACGGCTGATGGCGACAAGCGCGGAAAACGTACAAAGGCATTAACATAACCTCGCTTCCCACAGCTCAACAAGTAAGGACGAGAATCCGCTCGATGAAGCAGCATGCGTCTAGCCGAGCAACCTGCTGCATGCCGAACTGGCCAACCTACAGACCAACCAGAACTTATCAGCACACGTTGAGGAGGTCAACCAGCACCAGAATCAAGACGAAGCGGCGCAAGTCGAGGCGAACAATTGGCAGCTCGTCCGCGACCAGCGCAATAACGACGATAACCTGTCGGATATCGACGACGTAGGCGTGAACCTCGACAACGCGCAGATCCAGCAGATCGCCGGCCTAAGCACCATCGACGAATGGGGTCTGCTGGAGAAACGCATTATGAAATGCGAACAGCGGCGTCGAGAGCTTGTCGGCTTAGAAATAGACACCGACGAATGGCTGAGGGATTTTATCAACCGTCGTGGCGAGCAAGGGCGAGAACTCGCAGGCCATTTCCCGGAACGATATGAAGATCTGCGGGAAACCCAAGAAGAAGCCGCCAAATACTTCAATGACCTACAAGAACGTAGAAGCGCACACGAGGCCGCATTGCAAAAACGCAAAGCAGCAGAGCGAGAGCTACGCGCATACCAGGCAGAAACAATGCGAACATCGCAAGAGTTATCGCGCAGACTGTACGAGGCCACAGAGAAACTAAAAAGTTGCACCGTTGGAAAGGGAAAAAAACCCCAAAGGAAAGCCGAGCAGCAAACGACACACCATCCAACAAAGCAGTGCCCAATCTGCGGAATAAAATACGTGGCACGGGGTCGGGACTTCCCAGCACTAGCTTTCCACCACCGCTTCAAGAAGCAATAAACAAGAAAACAACCTGCGCAGCAAGAACAGTGTCGACTGCTACCAATGGCCACAAAGATTTTGTACTCTTTATTTTTTTTATGTATACCACTTACACTTTTGTACTTCTTCCTTTTTTTCATTAAACACAAACAAATATTCTTTTTTTTAGTAACGCTCACCAAACATACTACAAATGGCTTTGGGAAGAGAGAGAATTGTCGAGCTGGCACGTCTCCGGCTACCAGCGTCTGGGGGGAGGGTGTGACGAGAATCTGGATAAGATCTCGTTCCTCTCTCCCCCACAAAGCCGTAATATAACTTGTACTCATACATGAGTTTACTGTTCCAGGTGCAGAATCGCGACCACGGCAAACCACAAGGAAGGAGAGAGAGAGATTTTAGAATCACGCGCGCGTCGGAGACTGCGCGAGGCGCGAGCGAGTCGTAAGAATGACGAAGGAATCAGCGAGCTACGCAATCGGCAGTAAAGTTTGAGCAAACTTGTAAGCAAGTCGCGCTTGCACGATAAATAATAGAAATTCGATTAACGAACGGTAGCCCGCTGTAATCGCATCGCGTTGTATCGCGCCGCGTAGATCGAGCGAGTGCAACGAGTGCATTGTGAGCGAGTGTGTGTGCGCGCCCCGCAATCCAGCGTCTTGGATGGGCCGCGGAATTACGACCGGAGGCAACTGCATGTAAGTGCCAGTTTCGTTTCGACCTCTCTCTCTCTCTCTTTGCATTGCGACTCGCGTTCGCTGGTGTAAGCGAACACTCGCGCGTGCCGTGGTACTGCACCTCGTTGCCGTCGTGAGCACGGCTGTACTCAACCCCTACTTTCAATAATAACTTATCATTTATTTAATTTAATTCACCTGTCTCACTTTGTTTGCATTTCCCCTCTTACCTCTGTCTTTCTAGGTAACACGGACCCGGTCGCTAGCGCGACCAACGCAATCATCAATTACCCCCTTTTCTCGTAACGTCCCCCGTTACAAAATATAGGCCGAAGGTGCAAGAAATCATTACAATAGATCACATAAATGAAGCACGTTGCACTTGGTGTCAGCAAGCGGGTCACGACATTAGCAGTTGTTTTAAATTTCGAAATTTTGCTGACAAAGTTAATAACAAAACTCAAATAAAGGAAACAATAATTCTCAAAACAAAAATAATTATAATAATAATTATCATAATAATCGAAATTTCAATAATAATAATAACAACCGAAATAACAATTATAATAACAATCGCAATCGTAAAAACTATAATAATAACTATAATAACAATCAAAATTATAACGATGTTACGGGCGACGAGCGCGAGCCGTTACGTAAGAATGCCGTGTGTATGCGTGTGACGCGCGACCGACCAACTGACCGTGCAGGGTGAAGGAAGAGCCGAGCGCTTATAACCTCCGTGCGCCGCGGCAGCGTAGGCACGTGCTCGACGGTTACCGACTGAACGAGCGGCGCGGCGACGAGCCGCAACTCGAGCAGCAGCAGCGGCAGCAGCACGGAAGACGAAGCGAGCAAGAAGAAGGCACGTGAAGCGACGCCATTACGACTACGACTGCGTATCGTGCGAGTGCGAGCTACCAAGTCCGAGGCTAAAAAGAGAGTTGAGTAGTAGATAAGCCGACAAAAAGCGAGTGATCGTCGCGTAGCGAGCGAGTGTGTTGAAGCGAGAACGAGAGTGAAAACGGGAAAAGAGACGCGGTGTCCGAGGCGAGTGCGCGAGAAAGAAGAACCAAGTCGTGTACGTGCGAGCAAGGTTAGGCCGGCCGAGAGCGCGACGACGACGAGCAACGCGGCCCGCATCCCAAAGTGCTGTGTGTGTGCCTGTGGAGTGCGCAGCCTGCATCGTGCGATTACCGGCGTGGTACCAGAGACCCAGCACGAGCCGACGAGTGAGCAGCGGCCGATCCACCACACCAGGACTTGGACGAGTCTGCAGCGGACCGAGCGGACAACGGCATGACGTCGCCGGACCGAGGCGAGGAGATTGTAAGCGTTTCACCTGTACTTCATAGTCTTGGTCGGTCGTGTGTGTGCGTGCGTGTGCTGTGTGTCGCATGACGTAGAACGAGCGAAGAGTCGGTCGCGTAATACATAAGTCGAGTCGAACAACTGTTATCGTGTGTGTGTGATTGGTCCGAGGCGAACAAGTCGCAATTACGTCGCGCGCGCTTCGAGTTCGTAAGCGGCCATTTCGCAGTCCGGCGTATCCGCTCGCGCGAAAGCAGCGAAGCCGTCGCAGGTCGAGCCACGTGAAGTCAAGTCCGCGTGTTATTAAGGTCGCGTCACGAAAACGGGATTCGAACCGGGCACGTGTTGTGACTCGGCGGGTCCCCTTGAACTTTCGCGAGCGAACTCACGCGACATAAGGCTTCGCGCATAGCGAGTCAGAGACGCGCGAGTGCAGGTGCGCGGCACGATATCGGGATTCGAACCGAGCTCGTATTGTGACTCGACGTCTTTCCCTTGGACCTTATTGCACGAAACCCGTATGGTATTGTGACGTCACTAAAGTAATTGTCAGACTTTCCCTTGTCATTGGTCTACATTCGAGCGATAATTCGACGATCTGTCTTAATTAATAGAATAAATAGTACTTTAACGTAAGACAATAAACGATTGATTTGGATTTAAACTAACTCCCTCTGGTGGTCATTTCGCGAACTTTTCCGACTTTTCAGCACACAATCGCCGACGCTCGAGGCACATTTGGTGGAGGGCTCGACCCCCTTTGAGGTAAGACGACCAGTTAGGCTAACCGGAGCCTCCGAAATAAATAATTAGACGGCAGGGCGAGCACAGGCTGCTGCCTAGACCCTCGCTCGTCACAAAATTATAATCAAAATTTCAATCCAAATAACAATCAGAATTACAACCCAAATAACAATCAAAATTACAACCAGAATAATAATCAAAATTTCAATCCAAATAATAATCCAAATAACAATCAAAATTTCAATAATGGGAATTATAATACTAACAATGGCAATTTCAATAACAATAGCGGTCCGGGATATCAAAATAATAATTACGGTGATAATAGAGTTTGCTATCGCTGCCACCGAACAGGCCATATTTCTAAAAATTGTTTTTTATTAATACCCAATGCACAGTCGTCACCTCCGGGGCAGGGCCAAGTACAACAACAAACGGCTCAATAAAATTACCAATTTCTACGATCAATGTTAATACAAAAAATCCTCCACCAACAATTACGGTAGGAGCAAATGAATTTGTAGGATCGGTAAAATTAATGATAGATACGGGCGCGAGCGTAAATTTAATAAAACGATCGAATGTCGCTAAAAACGCATATATTAATGACAACAGAGCTTACTTGAAAGGTATTGCACCTGATTTGATAATGACTTTGGGAGAAATTTCTGTTTTGATTAATGGAATAACTTTAATAAAAATTCAAGTAGTTTGCGACAATTTTCCTATTTTTCAAGATGGGTTATTGGGGACTAAATCATTACAAGAGTGTCGAAGTAATATTGACTATTTATCCAATACAATCAGATTAGATACACAAATACTACCATTTGAAACATGTTGTCAATTAACGAGTATGCCGTCGGAACGCGAAGTGGCAAGTGATCGAAATCCTATACACACGACATCTCATAGAGTACGTTCAAATGAAGACAGCGAAAGTATAAATAGAAATAAGATACCTTACATGAGCACGAGCACGAACCAGATAAGTGAAAGTTATAAGTTATCCGAAGTAGCGATAGAATCGAGTATTGAAAATGATGAACTAAATAAAAAATTGAAAGTTATATTCAATGCTCCGCGTAGAGAAGCTATATTGAAAAAAATTAATGAAGTTTATGAAATTGTTAAAAGTGATATAACAAATGTAGAATCATCGTGTGCAAATGAAAGTAAAAAAGTTGTTTCCAATAATACTGAGAATTTTGTTAATGCTGATTTGTATGAAATTAAAACAATTGAAAATGTTGATTTAAAAGAAATTGATAACGTTGATTTGAATGGAACTGATAATGTCAATTTAATTGAAAATGACGATGTTGATTTGAATATAAATAATAACGAAATTTGTTAGGAAAATAATTTAAAAATTGATTTTGAAGAAAAAAGGGGAAATACTGGAAATAAAAACGAAATTAAGTCACCGCATAGAAGTGAGCAGAAAAACTTTGAATTTGAAAATTGTGTTGAGAAAAATAATGAAATTATGTTATTTGATAAAAATCGTAATAAAAATTTTGAAGAAAATATTGAAGAGATAAACAATGAAAATTATGATAGATATGAAATGAAAGAATTATTTATGATTGGAACTTTATTAGAAAAAGATTTGCGCGAAGAAGTAGCATTTTTTGAGAATTTTGATGATACTGAATTGAATTTTGTAAACGAAAGAATAATACACATTAATGATTCATATGAAGTAAATGCTAATAATAATTGTGATTATGATAAAATCGATAAAAATAAAAGATTTGATAAGCTATTGAGAGCACTTGGAACTGAATACAATCAGAGTAAAGAATTGAATAAAATTATTGATCTAATTCGCGAATACGCAGATATTTTTCACTTAAAAGGCGAAACGCTCGGTGCAACTCACATAATAGAACATGCTATACACACAAAAGATGACGCAACCATAAATGCGAGACCATATAGGTTCCCAGCAGCCCTACGAGAAGAATTACATAGGCAAGTAAACGAAATGCTAGAAACAGGCATGGTTGAGACTTCAGAATCCCTGTATAGATCGAACATTTTTCTTGTCCCTAAACCACCCGATAAAGAAGGGAATAAAAGGTACAGATTAGTCGTTGATTTTAGACAATTAGCCGCCCAGCACGCCGACGCCGTGCCGGCCTCATCGACACCGAGATCACCCTCGCCGACCAGCCGAGACCGCACCGACACGGGGCCGCCCTCCAACTCATTCGCCGCTCAACGAACGACGCCGCCGAAGATAACCCAGTAACTTGTAAGCTCACTCTACTGTATTTTAGCTATAAGTTTGGTCAATAAACAGTCTCTTGTGAAATTCTGTGTTATCCTTCCTTCATCTCACCTCACCCCAGAGACAACCGCGAGTAGAGTCAAGCCTTCAGTCAGACGACACATATTATTATTGATATTATTATTAAAGTAACCGATGGGTTAAAAATCCGTCGTTACACATGCTACGGCCAGAGGATAGGCATAACACAGCTTTTTCAACGAATTTTGGTTTATTTCAATTTCGCAAAATGCCAATGGGGTTATGCAATTCCCCAGCGACTTTTCAAAGGGCCATGGATAGGGCTTTCAAAGGGCTTCAAGGGCACGACCTATTTTTATACTTAGATGATTGTGTGATCTTCGCTAAGTCTGAAGAAGAGCATTTTGACAAATTAAAACGATTTTTTTAACGCATACGTGAAGTAAACTTAAAATTGCAACCAGAAAAATGCAAATTCTTTGAAAATGAAGTTGTTTATTTAGGACATGTTTTAAATAGCGAAGGAGTACAATGCGATCTAAAGAAACTTGAGGCAGTAAAAAATTTTCCTACGCCTAAAAATGTTAAGAATATTAGACAATTTCTTGGACTTTGTGGTTATTATCGACGTTTTATCAAAAATTTTGCAGGAATTGCTAAACCCTTAACAGAATTACAAAAGAAAGATACAGAATTTTGTTGGAATGAAGAGAGACAGATTGCATTTGACACACTAAAAGCAAAATTGTGTGAAAAACCAATATTACAAATAGCTGACCCAAAGCTACCATACGTAGTAACATGTGATGCATCTGGTTACGCAATCGGCGGATTTTTAGCGCAAAGTAAAAACGGAATAGATTTACCAATTGGATATGTGTCACGTATGCTAACAGATACAGAAAGGAGATATGATACTTATTCTAGAGAAGCACTTGCAATTGTTTTCACGATAGAAAAATTCAAGCCATATCTATTAGGTAATAAATTTACAGTGTATACAGATCATAAGCCGCTACTTTATTTCGGAAATTCAAAAGACCCTAATTCGCGTGTTTCGTGCTATTAATTCCTCCTGAGTGCTATGGAGTTTGATATACAGTACAAACCCGGAAGGGCCAATGCAGTAGCTGATTGCTTATCACGAAACCCTGTAGTTATGGATAGATTAGATATAGTAGGCCCTTTTAAAAGGACGACAAAAGGTAATAACAATATTTTGACAATGCAATGTAATTTCACTAAATAGCAGTCGTAATACCTGATGCGACCACGGAAACTATTGCAGATGCATTCTTAAAACACTTTATTTGTGTATTTGGTAACCCTTCAATAATACTTAGTGACCAGGGAACTTAATTCATGTCTCAAACATTTAGGCACATAGCAAAGCATTAAGAATCAAAAAGGTCTGTACCACCGCGTATCACGCGGCCAGTAATGTCTCCCACGAAAGATCACACCACTCCCTTACGGAATATTTAAAAGTTATAATTGATAAAAACAACGAGTGGGATGAATTCTTAGAAATGGCGATGCTCAGTTATAACACATCAGTACACGAAGCACACAACTTCCAACCTTATCAATTAATGTTTGGAAAATTACTGAACCTGCCCTCTGAAAAATCATTAGAATTATCGGGTAAATTAGTTACTTACACAGATTACGTTCAACAATTATGCTGTGATTTATCAAAAATTCAAAAAATTGCTCGTGAAAAATTAATAGAGTCAAAATTGAGGTCTAAGTTTTATTATAATAAAAAAGTAAATGAAGAAAATTTTAAAGTAGGCGAAAGCGCATGGCTTTTAAAGGGTGCAAAACAGCATAAGCTGAACGATCAATACGCTGGCCCATATGAACTTGTTGAAACATATGATAATAGACCTGAAATTAAAATTAAAATTAAGGCGGGCAAATGTAAAAAGGTTCACGCAAATATACTTAAAAGATCACACATAACAGCAACATAGGAATTTTCATGCTTTTCCGAGTAGTTAAATTAGTCGTGGATACGACAATTCACTCATACGCCTTATATACGATATACGGATGGTCTATACATCTGCTTGGCACCCTCTGGGATTCAGTCACACACTTACTCATGCACATCGGTCAGAAAAGACAACACGAAGAACACATAAACAATATTGAACGTATAGATAGAGAACGAGGAATAGAACAGGAAGACCGAAGGATCAACAACAGCATCAACGCAGAGAACGCGCCTATGCTGCAGAGCACAGCACTACCTCCAGTACCAGCACGCCTCCACCACAGAACTAATCAAGTGGATAACAATTAACGAACTCCTGGAAGTCGTTTATTAGGGGTAGGGAGGGGGGAGTATTTTAGATATTAAGAAAAATATATATATATGGGTCAAAATAATACTTTTTTACAAAACCGTGCGTACGTATGTCACCGATCTTGACGCACTTTTGGTATATTATAGTACATGGTAAAAAGGTCCCAAAAAAAAATTTTTAGACCCCCTCCCCCCTTCTACCCCCCACTTCCGGTATAAACGTCCATTTTCGATCTATATTTTTTCTGAGGACATGAAGCAATTAAAAAATCTGAAAAAATTCACAAAAATACTTTTCGACAATCCAAACAACCTTGAATTTTTTCATATTTTTTAAGTGCTTCAGGCCTTCAGAAAAAATCATTGAAAATTTTGAAAATCGAGATACGGCGATATGAGCCGATATAGTAAACGGAAATTTTTTCAGTTTCTTATTGCATTGAAAAACATAACCTCAATTTTTTTCAGATTTTTTCAGATGACCTAACGCACCTTTTGAAGCCAAAAACCGCTTTTTTTGACGAAAATAATTTTTTTAGGACGGTACGGAGCCTCGAAAAATCTGGAAAAAATTTTTTTCTTGTTTTTTTCATCAAAATACATAACCTCAAATTTTTTCAGATTTTTTAATTGAAGGCGATAACTTCTAGAGCCGAAAAATGCTATTTTTAACAAAAAAAGGTTCCTAGAACCCGATGGTTCCATTGAAAAAATTTGAAAAATTTTTTTTTGAATTTCTTGTCAAATTTTAATAAATTTTGACCCTTTCAAAAGTTCGATTGGAGCTTCCTAGCTCAATCTAGAGCATCAAAATAGTTTCATCATTTCTTAATGTGTCTTCAGAAACGTCTTCAGAATTTTGCATTAATCTTTGTCCTGCTCTAGATTGAGCTAGGAGGCTTCAATCGAACTTTTGAAACGGTCAAAATTTATTAAAATTTGACAAGGAATTCAAAAAAAATATTTTCAAATTTTTTCACCGGAACCATCGGGTTCTAGGAACCTTTTTTTGTTAAAAATAGCATTTTT
>NW_019641670.1:169353-173583 GCF_000599845.2 Trichogramma pretiosum
TTCAAGTCTTTACGAAAAGAAAGCCGGGTTCAGAACCTAAAAAAAGTGTCGGGAACCGGTGTCGATCGATTTTTGAAGTTTAAAAACGTGGTCCAAAATAGGAGCAAAATCGGTCAACCATTCAATTTATTTCAAACTGCGTTTCGAGAGTAAAAATAATATCGACAATACATTTTCTTACGTATTTTTGTCCGTAGAATCGAATGCCGTAGTCAGTTTTGCTCGACGACTTCGTTTTCATCGATAAAAATGTACTTTTTTGATTTTTTTTTCGCTTAAAAATCCAAAAATCGACTTTGCAACGTTTAAAAATCAACAGAAAAAATCTTCGAACATTTTTGACACTACCAAAATTTAGGATTTTTTGTGACGAATCCAACCGTATAAATTAGTATATGCTTTAAAATTATTTTCATTGATAAAAATGCAAATTTTCGATTTTTTTTTGGCTGAATTTGGTCAAAAATCTCGAAAACGAGCTCTTTTTAAGAGAAAGTGCTCTTGAAAAATCCCGCCGCCACAGTTTTTTTGTATTTTTTCCTGTGAAATTGAATGACGTTGTGATTTTTGCCCTAAAACATCGTTTTTACACAAAAAAAAAAGATTTTTGTGGTTATTTTTAGTTGAATTTACGGTATAATAGCTTTGACCCGTGTTATTACCGTACGAGAAAGAGTAGAAAAATAAATGACCTTTCAGACTTTAAGATAAAGCAAGCATAATTTGAAAGTTTACTTAAAGTAAACATAATTTCAAATTGAGCGCTTAAATCGTGCGGGTCGTATATTGATTTATAGTAAAGCGCCAGAGGGCAGGCGTGACTGCAGGCGTTGATAGGCGTGCGAAGCAGAATGTATTACTACGTACATGACAGTAAACTTTGGTTCATATTTTATTGTTTTGTAGGCCATATTACCTTCTTATTCTTACCTTCGTTTCTTTGAGACGTTTTAGTTAACATCAAGTTAAACGTAATTGTAATGGCAGTCCTGATGTTTATGATTCTCTATTGGAAGTATACACAATTGAAATTTCAGTTATTACTCAGATAAGTCCAATTTTTGTGTTCAACTAGGTAAAAGTGCATAATATTTAAGAATATTTACTTTGTGGGTTTTTTTTTCAGGTGTTTGTGTAAATAAATGTTTCATTATATAATATATGTGATCAAGGAACTAGGAAATACAGTAAAAATGTTGAAAAGTCATTCAATCAATGATTTAATCTATTTCAGGTATTTCATATTATACATATTCTATTGTATGATTTTAACATAAAAGTAAGTGATTTTAAATATTAATTGCAAGTAAACTTATGATTGTTGTCTTGAGTTAATTGGTTTTTCTTTAATTTCCTTATATACAGAATGCAATAAATTTTGCCACTGAAAAGGGTCTTTAGTAATGGTATTTGTATACTTATTGCACATTGCTACTGCTCTCTCAGCCGAATCATTTACTACTTGTAACTTTTTACACACTTCTTGCCCGTTTGTATAATTCTCATCCTCGACCCAAAGACTAGGATCAAGCTCCAGGAACGTTGAGGAAATCCCAGTTATTTTAAAAAAATTCATGCTTTTTTGAGTAGCGAAACTGGATAGAGATAAACTTGGTATGTCTTTTATGTCTATCTTAGCACGTAATTCTCTTTCTCCTTCATCTGGAGTTTTTAATTTGTGTACAATTGCTTTTTTTTCAGACAAGCTGACCTTATCATTAAACAGCGAGATGCTTATCAGCTCTTTGGATAGATACCACAAATGGTTCACAAATTTATCAAGAATTGCTGCTGATAATGTTGGATCAATGCTCTGAAAATCATACATATCTTTTAGAAATGCTAGATCTGTGAGTGCAGCTTCTAACGATAATCTGGTTTTGAACCAATAGGGCACATAAAAGAACACAATGAAGGTTGACATTCGGCACAGGTTGGTTTTTTGAGTTCTTGACAAATCTAATTGTGCTCTGAACATATACATTTTTAGTGTATACAATGTTTTTGACATCCAACGGGCTCTGTGTGTAGCACCAGGTTGTAAAAAGTTTATGTCATAATTGTCACTTAAAAACGCTCTAGACAGTTCTAATAGCTCCTTATAGTCTTCTCGAGGTTGCTTTGTATTATTTAAAGTTTCATTAATAAATAATAGTATTTCATCTCTTTTATTACTGTTCATTAGAGCTTTGAGTGATTTAGTTCTATCTTTTTTGGCAGTTTGATATTTTTTTTTATTTATTTTTGCCCATTCAACGTCTCTGAAATCATTAAACATTATAATTTCAGGACTTGTGGATATTTCTGGGAAACACACGTCAAATGCTGATCCAAGCAAAAGCTCAGCAATGTGATGTCTGCAGCTGGCATTCAGTAAATCTCTACCAAGTTCCAACTCTAAGAATTTGCATGCTCCTGAAAGACATCCAGTATTAACAGAAGTGGTATCATAGCACATTGAAATTATATTTATCTCATTTTCCTGTAAACATTCAAATACTGCTTTACTTATTGCAGCACCTGTACCATGGTCCAAAAGTGCGCAGTGCAAAAATTGCTCATCAGAGCCTGAAGTCACAACTATTGGAAGAAGCTCTACTTTAGTGTGTCGATTAGTTTTAACTGCTTTTCCATCCCAATGCACAGTTAAAGGAACAAATTTTAAATTAACTTCTATTTTTTTTCTATATGACATTCGCCGTCTTCTAACATAAGACCTTGTTCCAGATATTGATCGAGCATTTGTTTCTTGCCCTTTGTCTCTTTCCATGGCATCTAGTATAAGAGCGGCTCGACGATCAGTAATCTTACATCTATCTAAGGCTGACAGAAGAGCCTCTGGATTTAGTTTCCTTTTCTTTAAAGGCCTTGGAGTTGCGAATACAGTATCATTTGTACAAGCAGATGATTGAGATGATGAAATATATTCTTGTGATGATGGAACATCATTTACTTCATCACTTTGATCAATTTTTTTTGTTTTTTTTGAAATTTTAAAAATACCAGCTAAAGAAGTTTTAAAATTTTTCTCTCTTTTTATCACGTTATTGGTTCTTCTTTTACTTGGTAGCTTTTCATTTTTTTTTAATTTTTTCCACTGTTCAAATAGAGTCACTATACTTCTTGTATTATTTTTTAAATCAATATCAATTTCTGGATTCAATTCTATCATTAATTTACTTGTAGCTTCTGCACTTTTTCTAATTGGCATTTTGTTTGTTGAATGATAGTAGAAAAAAACCGATAAAACATCATTTTTCGTAGCATGTTTTGGAAGCGATGACTTGATTTTGCCGACAAGAAAAATTCGTATTTTTTCACTCATGTTTCTGTAAATAATAAATACCAATAAAATATACTGATTAAAATTGAAAAATGTATGAAATGAATTATATAAAAATCTTGCACCTTACCTTATTATAAAAAAACCTTACTATAAACCTTCTAATATATATTGAAAATGTCGTTTTTTGGCACCTTTACTCAAATAATTGCTTTAATTACCAATTTCATTTATTTCAAAGTAAATTTAGCTAATTTAACCTATATATTAATTAATAAACGTGGAATGAACAACGTTTGAACTCGTAAGATCGTTGATGAATTTTACTATTTATACTAACAAGTTCGAATATTCAAAAGTTAACGTTCAATTGTAACTGCGTACTAACCGAGAGAGGGCGCCACATGAAAGTCCCATGCGACTGGCGAGAGGTCGAACGACGGGCTGACGCTGCGTTCTTTATTTTGAAATAAACCGTTCACAATAGTTCAGCCTTCGATTCGAATATGGACAATTTTAGTTCAATTTATTTTTCTACTCTTTCTCGTACGGTAATAACACGGGTCAAAGCTATTATACCGTAAATTCAACTAAAAATAACCACACAAATCTTTTTTTTTTGTGTAAAAACGATGTTTTAGGGCAAAAATCACAACGTCATTCAATTTCACAGGAAAAAATACAAAAAAACTGTGGCGGCGGGATTTTTCAAGAGCACTTTCTCTTAAAAAGAGCTCGTTTTCGAGATTTTTGACCAAATTCAGCCAAAAAAAAATCGAAAATTTGCATTTTTATCAATGAAAATAATTTTAAAGCATATACTAATTTATACGGTTGGATTCGTCACAAAAAATCCTAAATTTTGGTAGTGTCAAAAATGTTCGAAGATTTTTTCTGTTGATTTTTAAACGTTGCAAAGTCGATTTTTGGATTTTTAAGCGAAAAAA